>NW_016923756.1:0-14950 GCF_001483705.2 Eufriesea mexicana | reverse complement strand
ACTTTCATGGTAGAGACTGCTATTCGGTCTATTTCTGCGCTCTACTGTGCTCTACTATACCCTGCTCGGCTCCGGGAGCCCAGAAATATCGGTCGCTGAATGTTAGGTAGAGCTATGTTACGTTCTGGCACGTTACGGTTGGCTAGGTGAGGAGAAGGTAGCTGACCTTTGTGCCATACACTGATATTCCGCGGATTTCTGCGATCTACTGCGATCTCATAGGTTCTCCTTGACCATGGGAAAGACTGCAATAGTGGCCTTGGCACGTTATGTTGAGTTAGGGTACGTTTGGTTCGGTTGCGTTAGGTCTGGTTACGTTAGGATATCCTTCACTTTTGTGCTTTACACTCCATGGCCGCGGATTTTTGTGCTCTACTGTGATCCAGTCTCTTCCGGTTGACTCTGGGGATGTCAGCAATAGAGGTGTAGTGCGGTTAGGTGAAGGAAGGTCACGTTCGGTTATGTTACGTATGGTTATGTTAGGACATGACAAGTTTGACTATTGTTCCAGAAACTGCTATCCGGTGTATCTGTGCCCTCTACATTGCTCGATTATATTCTGCTCGACTCTGAGGTGGCCAGCAATAGTGGTCGGGACACGATAGGTTGAGCAGGTTGTGAGTGCCTTAGCTAGCCTTTGTTAGGTTTGTCTATGATGGCTTCGACTTTTGTGCTATACACCGCTGTTCGGTGTGTTTCTGCGCTCTACTCTGCTGTAGAATGTTCTGCTTTGCTCTGGAGCGCCAGCAGTCGTGGCCTCGGCACGATAGGTTGAGTTATATTCCGTTTGGTTATGTTACGCTTGGTTACGTTAGAAAGTGGAAGCTTCCACTTTTATGCTGCACACTGCTATTCTGTGCACTTCTGAGGACTGCATTGCTCTAATATTTTCTTCTCGGCACTGGGGAGTCCAGCAATCGCAGTCTCGGCACGTTATGTTGAGTATTGCTACGTTTGGTTATGGTAACATGGGGCAGGCTAGGTTGGGATATCTGCGACTCTTGAGCTCCACACCGCCGGTTTATGGACTTCTGCGCGCTACTCTCCTCTAATAAGTCCGGCTTGACGTTCAGGACGCCAGCAGCAGTGTCCTAGGCACGTTAGTTTGGGCTATGTGACGTTTGGTTACGTTAGGTTAGGACAGGTTATGTCACGATAGACATGGCTTTTGTGCCTTACACTTCCATGCGGCGCATTTCTGCGCTCTACTGCGCTCTAGCTTATTCTGCTTGGCACTGGAGAGGTCACCAATAGTTGTCTGGGTACGTTAGGTTGAGCTATGTTACATATGGTTATGTTGCGTTTGGTTACGTTAGGATTGTGTAACCCAGAGTTTTGTGCTATAAACTGCTACTCGGTGGATTTCGGCGCTCTTCATTGCTCTGCTATACTCTGCTCAGCTCTGGGGAGCCCTGCAAGAGTGGTCTCGGCACGTTGGGTTAAGCAAGGTTACGTTCGTTAATATTACGTTTGGACAGGTTATGAGAGGTTAGAGTAGTTTTTTGAGCTGTGCACTGCTATTCGGTAGATTCTTACGCTCTACATTGTTGTACTGTACTCTGCTGAACTCTGGAGATACCATGAGCAGTGGGCGCGGCACACTAGGATGTGCTAGATTACGTTTGCTTAGGTTAGGTTTGTTCGGGTCCGGTTTGGATAGCTTTGACTCTTCTGCTACACCCTGTGATTCTGCGGATTTCGGCACCCTCCTCTCCTATAATATGTCCCGTTTGGCGCTGGGGAGGCCAGCCATAGCTGTCGTCGCACGTTAGGCTTGGTTAGGTTACGTTTGGTTACGACACATGCGTCCGGGATAGGTTTGGATAGCATTGACTTTCCTGGCATGGACTGTTATTCGGTGGATTTCTGCACTCTGCTGTACTCTACTATATCCTTCTCGTCTCTGGGGAGGCCAGAAGTATCGGTCGCTGCACGGTATGCTTTGTTAGGTTACGCTTGGTTAGGATAGGCTTGTCTACGTTTGATTATGATGGCACTGGCTTCTGTGGTATACAGTGCTGTTCGGTGGACCCCTGCACTCCACTATGCTCTAATATGTTCTACTTGGCTCTGGGGTGGATAGCAATAGAGGTCTCGGCTCGTTAGGTTTGGTTATCCTACGTATGGTTAGGTCCGTTTATGAAAAGTTAGGTTAGGATTTATTTGACTTCTGTGCTACACACTGCTATTTGTTGGCTTTCTGCGCTCATATTTGCTCTAGTATATGCTGCCTGGCTCTGGGGAGGCTTGCAACTGTAGTCTCCGTACGTTAGGTTAAGTTATGCTACGTTTGGTTATATTACGTTAGGGTAGGTCAGGGCAGGAGAGCTTTGACTTTTGTGCCATACACTGCCGTTCGGTGGATTTTTACGCACTACATTGCTCTTCCATACTCTGCTAGACTCTGGGAAGGCCAGCAATAATCGTCGTGGCTCATCTGGTTGAGTCAGTCTACTAGTGGGTATGTTATGTCTGGATATGTTTGGTTGGGATAGCTTTGACTTTTGTGTTGTACACTGCTGCTCGGTCGATTTCTGCGCACTACATTGCTCTACTATGTTCTGCCCGAATCCGAGGTAACCAGCAATAGTGGTCGTAGCACGATAAGTTGTGCCAAGATACATTTGGTTAGGATAAGTACGTTTACGTTTGGTTAGGATTGCTTTGACTTTTCAGCTATAGACGGCTGTTCGGTAGATTTCTGCGCCCCACTGTGCTCTAATACATACGATTGGCTCTGCGGTGGACGGCAGTGGGGTCCTCGTCTGGTCAGGTATTGTTGTTCTACGTATGGTTAGGTACTCTTATGTCAGGTTAGGTTAGTGTATCTTTCACTTTTGCGATACATACATCTATATGTTGGCTTTCTGCGATCTACTTTGCTGTAGTATATTCTGCTTGAACATGGGGATGCCTGAAAGTGTGATCTCGATCTGGTAGTCTGAGATACCTTACGTTTGGTCGGGTTTGCCTAGGTTACCTTTGCCTTTTGTGCTATACGCTGCTATTATCTCGATTGCTGCGCTCTATATTGCTCTGTTGTATTATGCTTGGTTTCCGCGATGCCAGCAATAGTCGTCGTGGCACGTCAGGTTTTGTCACATTATGTGTGACTATGCTAGGTTGGTATACGTTTGGTTAGGATAGCTCTGACTTTTGTGCCATACATTGCTGCTCGGTGGATTTCCGCGCTACACTGTGCTCTGGTATGTTCTGCTTAGCACTGTGGAGGCCAGCACTAATGGTCTCGTCTTGTTAGGTTTAATTATTCTGCGTTTGGTTAGGTTACGTTTGGTGAGGTTAGGTAATGATACCTTCGACTTCTGTGCTACATACTGAAACGCTGCGGATGTTTGTGATCTACTGTGCTGTTGTAAATTCTGCTTGGCTCTGGGGTGGTCAGCAATAGTAGTGTAGGGCGGTTAGGTGGAGTTACGTTACGTTCGGTTAGGCAAGTGCAGCCTTGACTTGTGTGCTATACTCTAACCTTCGGTGAATTTCTGCGCTCTACTGTGACCGAATATGCTCTGCTTTGCTCTTGGGAGTGCAGAAAGAGTGGTCGCTGTGCGTTAGGTAGAGTTAGGTTACGAACTGATAGGTTAGGTTCGTTTTGGTTGGGATATGTTACCTTTAACTTTTGCGCTTTAGACTGAAATGCGGTGGATTTCCGCGCTCCTTTGTGCTCTAGTAGTTTCTGCTTTGCTCTCGCGAGCTCAGTAATGGTGGTCTCGTTATGTTAGGTTGAGATATGTTACGTTTGGTTGAGTTACGATTGGTTAGCTTGGCAGTGGCTATCTATCATTTTTGCTCTGTACAATGTTATTCGGCGCATTTCTGCACTCTTCTGTGCCCTAGTGTGTACTGCTTGGCTCTGGTGGTGCCAGCAATGGTGGTATCGACACGCTACGTTTAGTTATGCTACGTTTGGTTAGGTTTGGTCATGATTTCTTTGCCTTATGTGCTTTGCAGTGCATTGCGGCGGATTTCTGCGATCTACTGTGTTCTAGTATATTGTGGTTGGCTCTGTGTAGGTTAGCATTAATTGTCTAGGCGCGATAATTTGAGATATGTTACGTTAGGTTATGTTATTTTGGATGGGTTAGGCCAGGACAGCCTTGACTTGTGTGCTATACTCTACTGTTCGGTGGACATCTGCTCCCCACTGCGCTCTAGTATGCTCCGCTTGGACCTGTGATGCCAGAAATTGTGGCGACGGAACGTTAGATTTAGTTTGGTTTGGTTTGGTTAGCTTAGGTTAGCCTGGGTTGGGTTAGGAGAGCTTCCACTCTACTGCTACATATTTTCATCCCTCGGACTTCTTCGTTGTACTTTCGTTTAATATGATCTGCTTGCAGATGTGGAGGCCGGCAATACTGGACTCGGCTAGCTACGTTTAGTTGGTCTACGTTCCGTTCGGTTAGATTAGGTCAGGTAATGTTAGGGTACCGTAGCCATTTGTACTCTTCGCTGCTGTTTGGTGGCTTCCTGCGCTCCTCTGTGCTCTAGCCTTTTCTGCTTGCCTCCGTGGTTGCCAGTAATACTGGTCGTCGCACGTTGGGCTGAGTTAGGTTACGTTTGGATACGTTAGGTTGGGTTAATTATGGTTAGGATATCTTTGATTTTCGTGCTATACACTGTTATTTGGTGGATTTCTGTGATCTACTGTGCTCTACTATATTCTGCTTGACTATTGGGGGGACAGAAGCAGTGGTCGCGGCACGCTATAATGAGTTCTGCTGCGTTTGCTTTGGTTAACCTGGGACAGATTATGTTAGGATTCCTTCGGCTCTTGTGCTATTCGCTAAAATGCGGTGGATTTCTGCATACTACTGCGCCCTGGAACAAGTGGCGTGCCTCTGTGGAGGCCAGCAATAGTGGCCGCGTCATGTTATGTTGTCATATGTTGCGCTCTGTTGTGTTACGTTTGGCTACGGTAGGATAGGCTTCTTTGACTTTTGCGCTATATAATGCTATTCGGTGGCTTCCCCGGCTCTAATGCGCTCCAATATGCTCTGCTCGGCTGTGCGAAGGACATTAATAACGGTGGCCGCGCGTTATGTTGGGTTAGACTACGTTCGGTTAGACTATGTTAGGTCAGGTTTCGTTATGATAACTTCGTCTTTTATGCTATACACTGCAATGCATTGGATTTCTGCGCTCTAATGTGCTCTGGTATATTCTGCTTGGCTCTTTGGACGCCAGCAATAGCGCCCTCGGCATATTTGGTTGAGTTATGATGTGTTTGCTTATGTCACGTTTGGTCAGGTTTCTGCCATCCACTGCGCTCTATTATGTCCTACTTGGCCCTCGGGTGGCCAATAACTGTGGTCTCTACGCGTTTGCTTGAGAGAGATTTCGTTTCGTTAGGTTACGTTAGGACCGTTTCGTTAGGATTTCTCTCACTTTTGTGCTATACACTGCTACTAGGCGAATATCGGCGCTCTACACTGCTCTACTATACTCTGCTTGACGCTGCAGATGCGTGCATTAGTGGTCATAGCACGTTAGTTTCGGTTAGGTTACGCTTGGCTTGGTTAGGTTAGATTAAGTTTGATTGCGATACCTCTGACTTTCGTGCTATACAATATTATCCGGCGAGTTCCCGTGATATACTGTGCTCTACGACATTTTGCTCGGCTCCGGGGATGCCAGCAGCACCGCTCGCGGCGCGTAAGCTTGAGTTATGCTACGTATGGCTGGTTAGTTAACGCCGTGCTAGGTGGGCATATCCTCGGCTTCTGTGCTATACACTGTTATGCGGCAGATTTCTGCGCTCTACATTGCTCTACTACACTCTGCCCGACTCTGGGCATTCGAGCAGTAGCAGTCGCGCTACGCCTGTTTGAGTTCGTTTGCGTTTGGTTAGGATAGGTTTGGCTAAGTTTGGTCAGGATAGCTTTCACCTTCCTGCTACACACTGTTATCCGGTGGATTCCACTGGTTTAATCTGCTCTACTATATACTGCTTGCCTCTGCCGTGGCCAGTAACAGTGGTCTCGGCACGTTAGTCTGCGTTAGTTTTCGTTCCGTTAGGTTAAGTTGCGAACGTCTGGTGAGGATTTCTTTGATTTTTGTGCCGTACACTTCTACTCGGTGGATATCTGCGCTCTACATTGCTCTACTGTACTCGGATCGACTCCGGGGAGGCGAGCAATAGTGTACGTGGCACGTTAGTATGAGCTATGCTACGTTTCGTATGGTTAGGTTAGGTCAAGTTAGGTAAGGGTATCTACGGCTCCTGTGCTATTCACTGCAATGCGGTGGATTCATGCGCTCTAATGTGCTATAGTGCATTCTTCTTGTCTCGGTGGAGGCCACATGTAGTGGTCTCTTCATTTTTGGTTTATTGAGTTACGTTTCTGTATGTCACGTTTGGCTTGCTTAGGAGGGGTTACCATGACCATTGTGTTATACACTGCAATTCGTAGGATTTCTGCGCTCTAATGTGCTCTTATATGCTTTGATTGGCCCCACGGAGGCCATTAATGGAGGTAGCGGCAGGTTATGTTGTGCTAGGCTACGTTCGGTTAGGTTAGGTTTTGTCATTTTAAGTTAGGACATCTTGGACTTCTGCGCTGTACACTGCAATGGGATGGATTTCTGCGCTCTACTGTGCTGTAGTATGTTCTGCTTGGCTCTGCGGAGGCTATCAATATTGTCCTCGGCACGATGGAATGTGTTATGTTACGTTCGGTAATGTTCCGCTTGGATAGGTTAGGATACGATAGCCTCGGCTTTTGTGCTATACACTGCTCTGCGGTGGACTTCTCCTTTCTACTGTACTCTAATATGTTCTGCTTGGCTGCGGGGATCCCAGCAATATTTGTCTCACCACGTTATATTGAGTTACTCTACGCTTGGGTAGGTTAGGTTTGGCCATGTTAGGTTAGGGTATCTTTCACTTTTGTGCCTTGCACTGCAATGCAGAGGATTTCTGCGCTCTGCTGTGCTCTAGTATATTCTGCTAGGCCCTGGGGAGGCCAGAGATAGTGTTCGCGGTGCTATATTTTGAGATAAGGTACGTTTGCTTGTGTTACGATTTGTTCTGATTGGTTAGGACAGCTTTGACTTTTGTGTGATACATTGCTATTCGGTGGATTTCTGCTTCCGGCTGTGCTATGATGTATTCGGCTTGGCTCTGAGGATTCCTGCGATATACGCCTCATCGCGTTACGTTGAGTTACACTGCATTTGGATAGGGTACCTGAGGTCAAGTTAGGTTAGGGTATCTTCCACTTTTGTTCTTTGCACTGCAATGCGGTCAATTTCTGCGCTTTACTCTGCTCTAGTATATTCTGCATGGAATAGTGGAGGCGAGAAATAGCGATCGCGGGACGTTATGCTGACTTTTGAGCTCTACAGTGCAATGACGTGGATTTCTGCCCTCTACTGTGCTACAGTATTGCTTGCTTGCCTCTGTGGAAGCCAGAAATAGAGGTCACGGCGCGTTAGATACAGGTATGTTACGTATGCTTATGTTATGTTTGGCTATGTGGGGATGCGATAGCCATGACTATTGCGCTATACGCTGCTATTCGGTGGATTTCTGCATTCTACCGTGTTGTAATATGATCTGCACGGCTCTGTGGAGGCCAGCAATGTCGGTATCGTGACATTAGGTTGAGGAAAGATACGTTTGGTTATTGTACGTTTGGTGAGGTTAGGATATGATAGCTTATACTTTTGTGCTATACACTGCTGTCCGAGGATAACTGCGCGCTACTATGCACTACTATATTCCTCATGGCCCTGGGGAGGCCAGAAATATTTGTCGCGGTACGTTAAGTTGTGTTAGTCTATGTTCGGTTGAGTTAGGTTATTCCACGTTTGATTAGGATATCCTGGACTTTTGTGCCATTCACTGCAGTGCTGCGTGTTTCTGCGCACTACTGCGCTCTAGAACATTCTGCTTGTTTCTGTGGAGGCCAGCAATAGTGGCCTCGTCATGTTAGCTTGTGTTATGTTATGTTTGGGTATGTAGCGTTTGCCTACGTTAGCTTTGCGATTGCCTACTTTGGCTTTTGTGTTTACGGTATCTTTGTTTCTTGTGCTACACACCGCAATGCGGTCAATTTCTGCGCTCTACTGTGCTCTCGTATACTCTACTCCGCTCTGGGGAGGCCAGCAGTAATGGTCGTAGTACGTTATGTTTAGTTATGTCATGTTTGCTCATGGTAAGATTGTATACATTGGGATACGGTAGCTTTGACTTTTGTGCTGTACACGGCTATTCGGCGGATTTCTGCGCTCTAGTGTGCTCTTGTATGTTTCGCTTGGCTCAGGGGGGAGGGGGTGCAGCGATGGTGGCCCCCCACGTAACCATTAGTTGGGCTACGATCGGTTATGTTAGATTTGGTCATGTACGGTAAGTATATATTTGACTTTTGTGCTGTACACTGCTATACGGTGCATTACCGTGCTCTAAAGAGCTCTACTATACTCCGCTGTTCTCTGGAGAGGCGAGCAGTGGTGGTCGTGGCAAGACAGTATGAGTTAGGTTACGCTTGGTTTCGTCAGATTATGTTATGTTTGGTAAGAATATCCACTGTTCCTGTGCTATTCTCTGCAGTGAGGTGGACTTCTGTGCGCAACCTTGTTCTATTATATTCTGCTTGGCACTTGGGATGCCAGCAATAGTGGTCTCGGCGCGTTAGCTTGTGTTGGGCTACGATTCGTTATGTCAGGTTAGGAAGGTGTGGATAGGATTCCTTTGTCTTTTGTGCTATACACTGCCATGCGGTGGACTTATGCGCCCAACATTGCTATACTATGCTCTGCTCCAATCCGTGGAGGCGAGCAATAGTAGTCGTTGCACGTTAGGCAAAGCCATGTTACGTTCGGCTAGGAACGGTTCGGATATGCTTGGTTAGGATGTCTTTGTCTTTCGTGATGTATACTGTGGGGGGGGGGGGATAAGGTTAGTTAAGGTTAACTGGGCAAGTTAGGGCCGTTAGGTTAGGTTAGGTCAGGTTAGGTCAGGATATCTTACACTCTTACGCTGTTCACTGCAATGAGGCGGATCTTTGTGCTCTACAGTGCTCTAGTATATTCTGCTTGCCTCAGCGGAGGGCCGCAGTAGTGGTCTCATCATGTTAGGTTGAATTAGGTTACGTTCGGATATGCTACGTTTGGATAGGTTAGGAGAGGCTACACTGACTTTTGTGCTATACACTGCTATTCCGTGGGTTCCTGCGATCTACTGTGCTCTACTGCATTCTGCTTGGATCTGAGGTGGCCGGGTGCAGTGGTCGCGGCACGCTATATTGAGCTACACTGCGTTTGGTTATGTTTGTTATGGCCAGGTTGTGTCAGGGTATGCTAGAGATTTGAGCTCTAGACTACAATTCGGTGGATTCCTGGGATCTGCCGGGCTCCAGTGTATTCTGCTTGGCTCTGGTGTGGCCAGCAATACTGATCTCGGCACGTCAGGGAGAGTTATGCTACGTTTGGTTATGTTACGTTTCGTGATGTTGGGATACGATAGTTCAGTCTTTTGCGATATACACTGCTATCGGCTGATTTCTGCGCTCCGCTGTGTTCTACTACTTTCTGCCTTGCTCTGCGGAGGCCAGCAATAGTGGTCTCTGCGCGGTAGGTTGTCTTAGGCTGCGTTTGCTTATGACACGTTTGGTTATGCTAGGACACAGTAGCTTAGGCTTTTGTGCCATACACTGCTTTTCGGTGGATTTCTGCTCTCTACTGTGCCCTGATATGTTCTGCTTGGCTCTGTGGTGGCCAATGGTAGCGGTCCCGGCACGACAGGTTGAGTTATGCTATCTTTGGTTAGGTGAGATTACGATATGTATGGTCATAATAGCACTGACTTTCGTGCTGTACACTGCGTTTTGGTGGATTCCTGTGATATGCTGGGCTCTACTGTATTCTGCGTTGCTCTGCGAATGCCAGAAGTATTGGTCTTGGCACGTTAGGTTGAGTTTGGGTACGTTTCGTTATGTTACGTTTGTCTATGTTAGGAGGTGCTACTTCCACTTTTGCGCTATACACTGCTCTTCGGTGGATTTCTGCGTTCTAATGTGCTGTTGTATGCTCTGTTTGTCTCTACGAAAGCCATCAGTAGCGTCGCGGCATGTTATGCTGTGTTAGACTGCGTTTGGTTATGTTAGGCTAGGTCAGGTTGGGCTATGATATCTTGGACTTTACGGCCATACAGTGTAATGCGGTGTATTTCTGCGCTGTACTGTGCTCTAGCATATTCTGCTTGTCTCCGAGGAAGACAGTAATAGTGGTCTAGGCACGTTGGTTTGTGTTAGGTTACGTTTGGATATGTTACATTTGGTTAGATTAGAACACGATAGATCAGACTTTTGAGCTCTGCACTGCTATTCGGTGAATTTCTGCGCTCTACAGCGCTCTGGTATGTTTTGCTTGGCACTGGGGAGGGCAAAAACGGTGGCCTTGGCTCGTTAGGTTTATTTCGTCCACGTTTGGTAAGGTTGGGTTTGGTCAGGTTAGGTTAAGACATATTCGACCTTTCTGCTACACGCTGCTCTGTGATGTCCCTCTGCGATCAACTGTGCCCTACTATATTCTGCTTGTCTCAGTGGTTTCCAGGAAAAGCGGTCTCGGCACTTTAGGTTACGTTAGGATACGTTTGATTATATTACGTTTGGATGGGTTAGGAGGGGATGGCATGTTCTTTTGTGTTACATACCGTCACTCGATGGACTTCCTCGATATGCTGTGCTCTAATAAAATCCGCTTGGCTCTGTGGAGACAAGAAACAGTGGCCGCGGCGCGTTATGTAGAGTTAGGTTACGCTTGGTTATGTTAGGCTTTTCTTTGTGAGGATAGGGTATCTTTGACTTTTGTGTTTTATACTGAAATGCGGTGGATTTCTGGGCTCTACTGTGCCCTAGTATGTTCTCCCTTGCTCTATGGAGGTCAGTAATAGAGGTCTCACAAAGGTAGGTTGATATACGCTACGTTTGGTTTGGTTTCGTTAGCAACGGTTTGGTTCGGGTAGCTTCGACTATTCCGCTGTCCACTGCGATTCTATGCGTTTCTGCTGTCTACTCTCCTCTAATATGCTCTGTTCGCTATGCGAAGGCCAGCAATTGTGGTCGCGTCGCGTTAGGTTGAGATATGCTCCGTTTGGCTATGTTACGTTGGTTTATGCTTGGAGAGGGTAGCCTCCAGTTTTGAGCTATATGATGCCATTCGGTGGAATTCAGCGCCCTACTCTGCTCTTGCTTTCTCAGCTTGACGCCGGGAATAGTGGTGTCGGCACGTTACACTGAGTTAGTCTACGTTTGGTTAGGTTAGGTTAGGTCAGGTTCTGCTAGGATACCTCTGACTTTTGTGCTTTAAACAGCAATGCGGCTGTTCTCTTCGCTCTCCTATGCTCATGTGTATTCTGCTTGGCTCTGGGGTGGTCAGCAATATTGGTCTAGGCACGATTCGTTGAGATAAGTTACGTTTGGTTATGTAACGTTCGTTTATGATACGTTTGGCTAGGTTAGTATATTGTTACATTGACTTTTGCGCTGTAAGCTACCATTAGGCGGTTCTCTGATCGCTACGGTGGTCTAATATGTTCCGCTTTGCTCTGTCGAGGTCGGAAAAAGCGGCCGCGGCGCGTTAGGTTGTGATTTGGTACGTTTGGTTAGGTTCGATTTAATTCGGTTAGGTTATGATATCTTTGACTTCTGCTCTGTACACTGCAATGAGGTGGACTTCTGCCCTATACTGTACTCAAGTATGTTCTGCTTGGCCCTGCGGATGCCGGTAGTGGCGTTCCCGGAATATTAGGTGGCGATAGGATACGTTTGGCTCCGTCACGTTTGCTTTGGTTAGGTTTGGACAGTTTCGACTTTTCTGCTACACACTGCGATTCGATGGATTCCTGCTCTCTACTTGCCTCAGATATGTTCTGCTTGTCTCAGTGGAGGTTAGCAATACTGGCCATGGATCGTTAGGTCGAGATAGATTACGTTTGGCTAGGATAGTTTGGCTTGGGTTAGGCTAGGTTAGCTTTGTCTTTTGCACTATACACTGCTCTTCGTTGCATTTCTGCGATCTTAGGATAGTTTGGCTTGGGTTAGGCTAGGTTAGCTTTGTCTTTTGCAATATACACTGCTCTTCGTTGCATTTCTGCGATCCGCTGTGTTCTAGTATATTCTGCTTGGCCCTGCGGATGCCAGAAATAATGGTATCGGCTCGCTAGTATTAATTGGTCCACGTTGGGATATGTTAGGTTGGGTCAGGTAAGGTTAGGTCATATTCGACTTTTCTGCCACACGCTGCTATATGGTGGTTCTCTGCGCTCTACTGAGCTCTAGTATATTCTGCTTCGCTCTGGGGATTCCAGCATTAGTGGTCTCGGCACGTTGGGTTAAGCTAGCATACGTTTGATTATAGTACGTTTGGATAGGATGGGAAAGGTTAGCTTCGACTTTTCAGCTATAAATTGCTATTCGGCGGATTTTGGCCATCTGCATTGCTCTACTATATTCTGTTCGACTCAGGGGAGACCAGCAATAGTGGCAGTGGCACGTTAGTATGATTTAGGCTATGTTCGGCTATGTTACGTTTGGTCAAGGTAGGAGAGGATAGTTTGGCTTTGCGCTATGTACTTCAATTCGGTGATCTACTTCGCTATACTGTGCTCTAATATGCTCTGCTTGGCTCTGGCATGGCCAGCAAGGATGGTCTCGGCACGTTCCAATGAGTTAGGCTGCGTTCGGTTAGTTTGGGTTAGGCTGCGTTTTGTAAGGATAGTTTCAAGTATTGTGCTGTACATTGCTATTCGGATGATTTCTGCGCTCCACTGCGCTCTAGTATGTCTTGATTGGCTCTGGGGAGGGCAACAATAACTGTGTCGGCACGTTAGTATAGGTCAGGCTATGTTTGGTTATGTTCCGTTCGTCTGGGTTAGGCTTGGGTAGCCATGACTTCTCTGATATACACTGCAATTATACGGTTTTCTGCGTTCTACTCTCCACTAACGTGTTCCGCTTGACTCTGGGGAGGCCAGCAATAGTGTTCGTGGCACGGCAGGTTGTGTTATGTGTCGTCTGGTTACGATAGGTTGGGTTAGGTTTGGTTATGATGTCTTTGACTTTCGTGCTATACACTGACATTCGTTGGATATCTGCGATCTGTTGTGCTCTAATATATTCTGCGTGGCCCCGAGAATGCTAGGAACATTGGTCTCGGCACTTTACGTCGATGTATGTTAAGCTTGGATATCTTAGGTTGGGCTTTGTTCGGCGAGGGTAGCCTCGGCCTTCGTGCTATGCACTTTTGATCGGTGTATCTCTGCGCTCGACTGTGCTGTTCTACATTCCACATGGCACTGCGGAGTCCAGCGATAGTGGTCTCGGCACGTTTGTTCGAGTCATGTTACGTTTAGGTCTGTTAGGATTGGTTAGGTTTGGTTAGGATATCCTTGAATTTTGTGCTTTACCCTACTGTGCGACGAAGTTCTGCGCACTAGTGTACTCTGGTATATTGTAAAGTGCTCTGTGAGGTCCGCAAAAGTGGTCTAGGCGCGTTAGGTTCAGTTAGGATACTTTTGGATTTGCTACGCTTGGTTAGGTTAGGTCAGTATAGCTCTGACTTTTGCGCTATACACTGCTATTAGTTGATTCCTGAGCTCTACATTGCTGTACGGTACTCTGCTCGACTCTGGGGTGGCCAGTAGTGGTGATCGTGTCACTACAGGTTGAGTTAGACTAGGTTCGGTTAGGTTCTTTTAGTTTGGGTTAGGCTTGGATAGGTTTGCCTTTTCTGCTGTTTACTGCGGTACTATGTATTTCTGCGACCTACTCTCCCCTGATATGTTCTGCTTGGCTGCAGGGAGGTCAGCAATACTGCTCTGGGCACGCTAGGCTGAGTTATGATACGTTCGGTTAGGTTAAGTTTGTTTGGGTTAGATTATGATATCTTTGACTTTTATGGTGTACACAGAAACGCGGTGGATTTCTGCGCTCTACAGTGCCCCAGTACGTTCTGCTTGGCCCTGAGAAAGCCAGTAACTGTGGTCTCGGCACGTCAGGTCTAGTTATTCTACGCCGGGTAATGCTATGTTAGGCCTGGTTGGGTTAGGATATCTCGGACTATTGTGCTATATGTTGTTATTTGGTGGCTCCATGCGCTCCAGAGTACTCCACTGTATTCTGCTTGACTATCGGGAGGCCAGCAGTAATGGTCGTGGCACGAAATATTTTTCTAGGCTACGTTTCAATATGTCAGGTTTGGCTGCGTTAAGATAGCGTAGCTGTAACTTTTGAGCTACACACCGCTATTCGGAGGATTTCTACGATCTACATTGCTCTGCTTTACCTTGCTCGCCTCGGGAGAGGCCAGTAATAGTGGCTTCGGCGCGTTAGCTTGGGTTGGGCTAAGTTTGGCTATGTTATATTATTTTGGGTTAGGTTCGGATTTATTTGACTTTTCTGCTGTACACTGCGATTCTATGGATATCTGCGCTCTACTTCGCTCTCCGTGTGGCTCCGCGAAGCCCAGCAATAATAGTCTCGGCTCGTTAGGTTGAGTTAGGTTACGTTTTGTTAGGTTGGGCAATTCTGGGCTAGGTTCGGATACCTTTGACTTTTCCGCTGTTCGCTGCCATTCTATGGAATTATGCGCTATACACTCCTCTAATATATTCTGCTTGGCGGTGGAGAGACCGGCAGTGATGGGCTCGGCTCGTTAGGTTGAATTAGTCTTCGTTTGTCTAGTCTAGGTTATGTCAGTTTCTGTTATGATATCATTGTCTCTTGTGATTTGAACATCAGTGCGGCGGATTTCTGCTCTCCTCTGTGCTGTAGTACATCCTGCTTTGCTCTGCGGAGGTCAGCAGTAATGCTCTAGGCACGTTAGGCTGATTTATGTTGCGTTCGTTTCTGTTACGCTCGGTTAGGTTTGGTTAGGATAGCTTTGGCTTTCGAGCTATACACTGATATTCGGTGGATATTTGTTATCTACT
>NW_016923755.1:0-469 GCF_001483705.2 Eufriesea mexicana | reverse complement strand
TTATAGCTTGGTGAATAGATCGCCTAACGCCTTCAATCCAATTGCAAGTACATCCATCTACTTTCCAGAGAATAGGCCTATTCAAGATCTATAATCTGTTATAGCTTGGCTAATAGGTCGCCTAGCGTCTTCAACCTTTTTTTTCTATTTGCCAGAGAATAGGCTTTTCAAAATATATAACCTGTTAAAGCTTGGTGAATAGATCGCCTAACGCCTTCAATCCAATGGCTAGTACAGCCATCTACATTTCAGAGAATAGGTCTATGCAAAATATATAATCTGCTATAGCTTGGTAAATAGATCGCCTACCGCCTTCAATCCAATGGCAAGTACAGCCATGTACTTGCCAGGGAATAAGTCTATTCAAAATCTATTATCTCTTAAAGCATGGTGAATTGATCGGCTTACGCCTACAATCCAATGGCAAGTACAGCCATCTACTTGCCAGAGAATAGGACTATTCAAGATC
>NW_016923754.1:0-689 GCF_001483705.2 Eufriesea mexicana | reverse complement strand
GTATTGCGTAAATAGGAATGAAATATTCTATAGGCGCGCTATGGCCATTACAGTACTATAGAACCTGGCTGCAAAATTCAATTTTAATGACATTTTCGACTAATACCGTGGTGTCCTAACTTTCTTGCATATATAAGGAGGAAAGGTTCTCCTGGCGTACTATAGCCATTGCAATGCTCTCGAATCTGACTGGAAAATTCAATTTTATTGTCATTTTGGGCTAATATCGCGGTGAGATAACTTTCTTGCATAAATAAGGAGGAAAGATTCGATTGGCGCGCTATAGCCACGACAATTTCACAGAATCTGCCTGAAAAATACGATTTTATTGACATTTTCGGCGAATATCGTGGTGAGCAACCCCATTTGCATAAATAGGGACGAAATATACTATTGGCGTGCTATAGACTTGGCAATCCTATAGAATCTGGTTGGAAAATTCAATTTTACTGACTTTTTCGACTTTTTTCGACTAATATCGTGGTGAGCTAACTTTCTTGCATAAATAAGGACGATAGATACTATTGGCGTGATATAGCCATTGAAGTGCAATAGAATCTGGCTGAAAAACTCAATACTATTTACGTTTTCGACTAATATCGTGGTGGGCTAGCTCTCGTGCATTAATAATGGGGAAGATTCTATTGGCGTGCTGTAGCCATTGCAATGCAGTAGAATCCGGCTGGAAA
>NW_016923753.1:0-6456 GCF_001483705.2 Eufriesea mexicana | reverse complement strand
TAGAGCTCAGAAAACCACGGATTCGCAGCGTATGGCGGAGCATTGCAGAGCGCAGAAAGCCACTAAATTGCAGAAGAAATCACAATAGTCAAAGATATCCTAACCGAGCCCAACCTCACCTAACATAACTGAGCCAAGAATAAATAGACATAGCGGGCCGAGAACACAAATACTGGCCTCTACAGAGCCCACGCAGAACGCAGGAGGACGCAGCAGGGCGCAGCAGGGCGCAGCAGGGCGCAGAAATCCACCGCACAGCAGCGTAGAGCCCAAGAGTCAATGTAATCATAATCTAACCCAAAATAACCTAACCTAACCGAACGTAACATAGCTAAGCCAAACGTACCTAAGCCAGTATTGATGACATCCCCAGAGACGAGCAGAGCATATTAGAGAAATTTAGAACACAGAAGTCCTATGAAAGGCAGTGTATAGCGCAAAATCCAAAGCTATCCCAACCAAACTTAACATAACCGTACCCTTCCAAAGGTGATCTAACTTAACCTATCGTGCCGCGGCCTAGGGCGCAGCAGGGCGCAGCAGGGCGCAGAAATCCACCGCACAGCAGCGTAGAGCCCAAGAGTCAATGTAATCATAATCTAACCCAAAATAACCTAACCTAACCGAACGTAACATAGCTAAGCCAAACGTACCTAAGCCAGTATTGATGACATCCCCAGAGACGAGCAGAGCATATTAGAGAAATTTAGAACACAGAAGTCCTATGAAAGGCAGTGTATAGCGCAAAATCCAAAGCTATCCCAACCAAACTTAACATAACCGTACCCTTCCAAAGGTGATCTAACTTAACCTATCGTGCCGCGGCCACTATTGCTGGTCTTCACAGAGCCAAGCAGGACATGTTAGAGGGGAACAGAGCGCGGAAAGCCACCGAAAATAAGTCTTCACATCCAAGTCAAGGGTATCCAAACATAACCCAAACTAATGGTACCTAACCAAACGTAGCATAACACAGCCTAACGTGTGGAGACCACTACTAGTGGCCCTCCCAGAGTCGAGCAGAGTTTAGTAGAGCTATGTAGGGCGTAGGAATCCACCGAATAGCAGTGTATAGCACCAAAGTCAAAGCTATCCTGTCATAACATAACCCAACGTAACATAACCAAACGTAACCTAATCAAACCTGCCATGACGAAACCACTATTGCTCGCCTCCACAGAGACTAGCGGAATGTCATAGAGCATAGTAGTTCTAAGATATCAGCAGCACTGTAGTGAAGAGCACAAGAGACGGTGATGCCCAAACCCAGCCGGACCTAACATAACGTAACCTAACGTAGCCTAACCGTGCATAGCGTGCCTTGACCACTGCTGCTGGCATCCCCAGAGCGAAGCAAAGTATACTAGAGCATGGTCGAGCGCAGAAATCCTCCGTATAGCAGTCTATGGCACGAATGTCAAAAATAACATTACCGAACATAACATAACCTAACATAACCAAACGAAATATAACACAGTCTAACGTGCGGAGACCATAATTGCTGTCCCCCTCAGAGCCAAGCAGAGAATATTAGACGCAGTGGAGCGGAGAAATCCGCGGATAGCAGTGTATAGCACAAGTGCCTAAATTATCCGGTCCTAACCGAAACAAACGCATCACAAACAAACGTTGAGTAACAGAACATAACGTGCCGTGGCAACCATTGCTGGCCAGCGCCGCATAGAATATACTACATCACAGCAGAGCAAAGAAATACACCGCATTGCTGTGTACAGCACAAGAGCCGCAGATGTCCTAACCTAACCAGTCCTAACCTGACCCAATGGAACGTAGCATAGCTCAACATAACGTAAGGCGACCTCTGCGCCTGGCTTCCCCAGAGGCAAGCAGAACGTATTAGAGCGCTGTTGATCACAGAAGTCCACCATATAACAGTGTATAGCACGAAAGTCGCTGCTAGCATAACCAAACATAACCCAGCCTAACATAACAAAACGTAACATAACAAAACCTAACGTACGGCCACCTCTATTTCTGGCCTCCCCAGAGCCGAGCAGAACATATTAGAGGAGAGTAGGGTGCCCAAATCCATAGAATAGCAGGGTGCAGCAGAAGAGTAAAAACCAACCTAACTAAACCCAAACTAACCTAACCTAACTACCGAAAGACGACCACACTTAATGGCCTCCCCACAGACATTGACAACATATTAGGTGGGATCATTGCGCAGAAATCCACGGAATAACTGTGTGAACCACAAAAATCAAAGATACCCTAACCAAACGCAGCCTCACGTAACACAGCCAAGCGTAACAAAACGTAACGGGTATCGGTGACCATACCTGGCCTCCCCAGAGCCAAGCAGAACATATGACAGGAGAGTAGTGCACAGAAATCCTTGAAATAGCAGAGTAAAGGGCAAAAGTCAAAGCTATACTAGCCAAACCTATACCAGCCTAACATAACCAAACGTAACGTAGCCCAATATGACGCGACGCGACCACAATTTCTGGAGAACCCAGAGCATAGCAGAACATACTAGAGGAGAGTAGAGCGAAGAAATCCATGGAATAACAGTGCAAAGAACAAAAGTCGAAGCTATCCTGACATTCAAAACCCAACCGAACGTAGCCAAAAGGAGACCTAACTAAGCCCAACGTACCGCGACCAGAATTTCTGCCCTCGTTGGTGCCAAGTAGAACATTTTAGAGGAGAGGGGAGCGCAGAAACCCATAGAAGAGCAGTGTATTGCAGAAATATTAAAGCTATCCTAACGAAACCCTAACTAGCCTAACCTAGCAAAACGTAACCTAACACGACCTAACGTGCGGAGACCGCCGTTTCTGGCATTCACAGAGCGAAGCAGAATATTCTAGAGCAATCTAGAGCGCAGATGTCGTCCGAAAAGCAGTGTGTAGTGCAAAACTCAAAGCTGCACTAGCCAAATCTGTCCGTACATAACCCAAGCGAACGTAACGCAACTCAACCTAACGTGCCCCGACAATTATTTCTGGCGTCCGCAAAGACATGCAGAACATTGCAGAACACAGGTGAGCGCAGAGATCCATAGGAAAGCTGTGCGCAGCACAAAATTCCAAGCTATCCTAATCTAACACAACGAAACCCAACATATCCAAACGTAACATAATTGAAACTGACGTGCTGCGGCCAGTATTACTGGCCTCACTGGGACCAAGAAGGACGTATTAGAGAAGAGCAGTGCGCAGAAACACATAGAATAGCAGTGTATAGCAGAAAACTGAAGGCTACCATAGCCTAACCCAAAATAGCCTGAATATACCGAGCGTAACAGAGCTCAACATAATGTGCCGCGGCCATTATTGCTGGAGTCCGAAGAGGCATGGAGAAAATATTAGAGAAGGATAGGTCGCAGAAAACCATAGATTAGCGGTGCATAGCGGAAAAGTCGAGGATACCCTAACCTAACCCAAACAAACCTAACAAAACCAAACCTAACCTAACTCAGACTTACGTGGCGAGAAAATTGTTGCTTGTCTCCCCAGAGCCAAGCAGAATATACTAGCGCAATGTAGATAGCAGAAATCAGCCGAAGAGCGGCGTACAGCACAAAGGCCAAAGCTATGCATACCAAAGCTATCCTAACCTGACATGACAGAACGTGACGTGGCTCAACGTAACGTGCCGCGACCTAAATTGCTGGCGACCACAGAGACGTGCTGAATACGAAGGAGCACCGTACAGCGTAGTAATCCCTAGAATAGACATGTGCAGCACAAAAGGCACACCAAACCTTACCTAACGCAACGTAACTTAGCCTAATCAAACGTAACATAGCTCCACGTGACCTGTCGAGACCACTGTTGCTGGCCTCTCCAAAGCCAAGCAGAACATACTAGAGCACAGTAGAATGCAGAAATCCACCGATTAGCAGTGTATAGCACAAACGTCAGACCTACCCCAACCAACACTAGCCAAGCATAGCCCAACCAAACGTAAAATAACTCAATCGAAGGTGCCGCAATCACTATTGCTGGCGTCACAAGAGAAAAGCAGAGTGAGATAGAGCACATTAGAGCACAGAGGTCCATCGAACGGCAGTGTGTACCGCTAAAGTCAAACATGCCCAAACGTAACCCAAGGTCGCATAACTTACCCGAACGTAATGTAGCTTAAAGTAACGGGCCATGACCACGATTGCTGGCCTCCCAAGAGCAGAGCAGAAATTATTAGAGAAGTGTAAAGCGGAGAAATCCGACGCATTACAGTGTAAAGCACGAAAGTCGAAGCTATCACAACCAAACATAGCCCAACGCAACCTAAGCAAACGCAACCTAGCACGACGTAACGTAGCCACGAGCACTATGCTGGCCTACACAGACTCCAACTCGGTACAGTGCAGCAATGTAGAGCCCAAAAAGGCGCGGAATAGCAGCGCATAGCACAAGAGTCGAAGCTACCCTAATCACACCTAACCTAACCTAGCCAAACCAAATGTAACTTAACTGAACCTTCCTTGCCGAGACCATCATTGCTGGCATCCATGCACCCAAGCAGATCATATTAGAGCAGTGGGGCGCAGAAACCCGCCGAATAGCAGTGTATAGCACAAAAGACAAAGACACCGTGTCCGAACCTAACCCAGTGTAACCTAATCAAACTTCACCTACCTCAACATAGCCTGGCGAGACCACTGCAGCTGGCTTCCCCAGAGTCAAGCTGAACGATCTCGTGCAGAGTAGATCGCAGATGTCCACCGAATAGCAGTGTATAGCTCAAAACTTGAAACTATCCTACTCTGCCCTAACCAATCCTAACAGCCAAACGTAACCTAAATGGAAAGATAAGGCCTCAACGAATATTATTGGACGCCCCGCAGCCAACCAGGTGCTAGCAGAGCAATGTAGAGCAAAGAGATCCACCGAATACGAGTGTATTGCATAAAAGTCAATACTACCCTAACCAAAACCTATCCCCACCTAACCAAACCAATCGTAACCTAAATCATACTATCTTGCCGAGACCATTATTGCTGGTCTCCACAGAGCCAAGACGCACATACTAGAGCACAGTAGAGTGCAGATACCCAACGAATAGCACTATAGAGCATAAAAGTCAAAGCTACCCTGTCCTAACCTAACCGAACGAAACGTAACCAACCGTAACCTACATTAACATAACGTGCAGGGACAAATATTGCTGCCCTCGCCAGAGCCAAGCTGAATATATTTGGGGAGAGTAGAGTGCAGATATTCATGGGATCGCAGTGTACAGCACAAAAGACAAACCTGCCCCACCCTAACCTAACCGACCGTAACATGGAAGAACGTAACATAATCAAACCCATCGTGCCGCGACCACTACTGCTTGTCTCCCCAGAACCAAGCAGAATATAATAGAGGAGAGTAGAGCGCAGCAATCTGTAGAATCGCAGTGAATAGCAGTATAGTCTAAGCTATGCAAACTTAACCCAAAACAACATAACCCAAAACAACATAACCCAACCAAACGCAGACCATCACAACCTAACGTGCAGCGACCACCAGTAAAGCGCTGAAGTGCAACAAACAGCAGCGATTAGCTCAAAAGTCAAAGTAACCAATCTTAACCTATCCAAGCATAACATATTAGAACGTAGCCAAACACAACCTAGCATGGTGAGATCACCATTGCTGGCACCCACAGAGACAAGCAGAATACACTATAGCACAGTGGGGCGCAGAAGTCCACCGCACTGCAATGCGTAGCTTATATGCCGCAGACATCCTAACAGAATCTGACAAAGCTTTACCACAACGAACGTAGTATGACTCAAAGTAACGTTCCGTGACCTCTGGCCGTGGCTTCCCCAGAGCCAAGCAGTATGTAGAAGAGCACAGGAGATCACAGAAATCCATTGAATAGCAGTGTAAAGCACAAAAGTCAAAGTAGCCTAACCTAACATAGCTTAACGTGACATATCCAAACGTATAGCTAACTTGACGATACCACTCTTGTTGGCCTCCACGTGGACAAGTAGAATGTACTAGAGCGCAGTAGAGCATAGAAATCCACCGCACTGCAGTGAAGGGCGCAAAAGCCTTAGATATGCTAATCTAACCTGGACTATTCTGACCTAACCAAACGTAGCATGGAAAAACACGACGTGCAGCGACCACTTCTCCTGGCCTCCCCAGAGCAAAGCAGGATGTTGTAGAGCACAGCAGATAACAGAAATTTACCTTATGGCAGTGTAAAGCACGAAAGTCGAAGTTGCCTATCCGAACCAAACCAAACGTGACACATCCAAACGTAACATAACCCAACCTAACATGACAAGATCACTATTGCCGGACACCCCAGGGACAGACAGAATATGGTAGAGCTCGCTAGAGCACAGATAACCACGTTGTAGCTGTTTACAGCGCAAAAGTCAAAGCCATCCTATCCTTATATGTACAACATTCACACATTCAAGCGTAACATATATAAACCTATCGTACCGCGGCCATTCTTGCTGGCATCTGCAGAGTCGGG
>NW_016923752.1:0-620 GCF_001483705.2 Eufriesea mexicana | reverse complement strand
CTGTATGGATGTATGTATGGATGTATGTATTGATATATGGATGGATGGATGTATGGATGGTTGCGTGTACGGATGAATGAACGTATCGATGGATGGATGCATATTTGGATAAAAGGATGGATGGATGAGTGGATAGTTAGATGGACGGATGGACGGATGCGTGGCTAATCGGGTGATTGGATGGACGGCCGGATAGATGGGAGGATTGTTGGATGGACGGATGAATGGATGGATGGGTGTACAGATGGATGAATGTATGGGGGATGTATGAACGGGTGTATGTATGGATGTATGGACACGTGTATGGAAGGGCATATGTATGAATGTTTGTATGGATGTATGTATAGATGTATGTATGGTTGGACATATGGATGGATGTATTAATGGATGTATGGTTGGATGTATGAATGCGTGTATGCACGTATGTATGGATGGATGAATGGTTGTATGTGGGGGTGTATGTATGGTTGTATGTATGGATGTATGTATGGATAAATGGATGAAGGTGAATGGATGCACGGATGTTTGTATGGATGTGTGTATGGATGAATGTATGGATGGATGGATGTATGGGCGTATGTATGGTTGTATGCATGGATGGATGGATCTATGGATGTATG
>NW_016923751.1:0-975 GCF_001483705.2 Eufriesea mexicana | reverse complement strand
TGCTATACTCTGCGATTCGGTTGATTTCTGCACTTTACATTGCTCTACTATGCACCGCTCGTTGTGCCAGCAACAATGGCCGCGGTACGCTAGGTTAGGTTAGGTTTGTATAGGACAGCACTGACGTTCGTCCTATGAAATGCTGTTCGGTGGATTCCTGCCCTCGGTTTAGCTCTACTATACTCTACTCGACTCAAGGGAGGCCAGCAATGGCGATCGTGGCCCGATACGTTGTGTTAGGTTACGGTCGGTTAGGTTAGGTTAGGCTAAGTTTGGTCAGGATGGCTGTGACTTTTGTGCTATGCACCGTTTTTCGGCGAATTGCTGCCCTCTGCTGTGCTGTACTATGCCCGCTTTGCTCTGGGAAGGCCAGAAATAACTGCCGCGACTCGTTCCGTTGAGCTGTGTTTTGAGCTGTGTTACGTTTGGTTAGGTTACGTTGGATCGGGTTAGGTGTGGATGCCTTTGACCTTTCTGCTATTCACTGGCACTCTTTTGACTTCTGCGCTCCACGCTTCTCTAATATGTTCTGCCCGCATCCGCGGAGGCCAGGAGTAGCAGTCGCGGCACTTTAGGCTTTTTCGTGCTACGCTTGGATAGGCTTGGTTTGGCTACGTTTGGTTGAGATAGCTTTGAATTTTGCGCTATATACTCACATTAGGGGGACTTCTCCGCGATACCGTGCTCTAATATGCTCTGCTTTGCTCTGCCGATGCGAGAAAGTGTGGCCGCGAGACGTTAGGCTGAGCTGGATTATGTATGGTTTGTTTGCGTTATCACAGGTGAGGTTTGGAGAGCTTCGACTTTTCCGCTATACACCACGATTTTGCGGATTTATACGCCCTACTGTCGCCTAATATGTTCTGCATAGCCCTGGGGAAGACAGAATTGTTGGCCGCGGCATGTTAGGTTGAACTAGGTTACGCATGGTTAGCTTACGTTAGCATGGGGTATGTTTGGACATCTTTGACTTCT
>NW_016923750.1:896-4130 GCF_001483705.2 Eufriesea mexicana | reverse complement strand
CACAGCCAAGCAGAATATATTGGAGCACAGAAGAGAGCTGAGGTCCACCGAATAGCAGTGTACAGCACAGAAGTCAAAGCTACACTGTCTCAACGTCACCAATCGTGACATAATATTTGGTTACGGGACATAACACAATCTAACGTGCCGCGACCACTATTGCTGCCTCCCTAGGGCTGAGCAGAACATATTAGAGGAGAGTCGGGTACAGAAATCCAAATAATCGCGGTGCATAGCTGAGAAGTCGAAGCTACCCGGAGCAAACCCAAACAAACGTAACCTAAGCAAACGTAGCTCAACTAAGCATAACATCCTGCGACCACAATTATTGGGCTCCCCGGAGCCTAGAAGGACGTATTAGAGGAGAGAAGATCACGGAAATCCATAGAAAAGCAGTGTACAGCAGAAAAGTCGGAGATACCCTAACCTAACTCAACCAACGTAACCTAACCTGACGTAGCATAACACAACATAAAGTGCGGCGGCCAGTATTCCTAGCCTCGACAGAGCCAAACCGAGTATAATAGAGCACAGTAGAGCAATGATGCCCACGGAATAACAGTGCACAGAACGAAAGCCGAAGCTATCCTAACCGAACCTAACAGAACCAAGGACAACCAAACGTAATTTAAATCAAACAAACGTGCCGAGGCTACAATTGCTGGCCTCCCCAGCGCCACGCAGATTATACCAGGGTACAGAAGAGATCAGAGATCCTCCGCATTGCAGTGAGCAGAACAAAGGTCCAAGCTATCCTACCCTAACGTAACCAATCGAAACACAACCAAACGGAACCTAACTATATCTAATCAGCCGCATCCACTATTGCTGGGCCCCCGGTGCCGAACAGAACGTAGTAGAGGAGAGTAGTGCTCATAAGTCCATAGAATCGCTGTATATATCAGGAAAGTCGAAGCAACCCAAACACAACCAAAATCAACAGAACCTAACCAAACATAAAATAACTCTACGTAACGTGCTGTGGCCAACATTGCTGACCACCACAGAGCCAAGCGGAACATACAAGAGCACGGTAGAGCGCTGTAGTCCACCGAAAGCAGTTTATACCACGAAAATCAAAGCAACCAGAACCTAACCCAAACGTTGCTTAACTGAAGGTAAAGTGCCGAGATCACAATTACTGTCCTCCCCGGAGACAAGCAGAATGTGTTAGAGAAGAGTAGATCTCAGAAATCCCCCGCGTTGAAGTGTACAACCAAATGCCAAAGATAACGTGGCCTTACCTGAAATAACCTGAGCAAAGCAAACGTAGCATAGCTCAACCTAACGTGCCGAGACCACCTTTGCTGGCATCCCCACAGGCAAGCAGAATTTGATAGAGAGGAGTAGATCTCAGATATCCCCCGCTTTACAGTGTAAAGCCAATGGTCAAAGCTACCAAGACCTTACCTGAAACAACCTAAGCTAACGTATATCAGGAAAGTCGAAGCAACCCAAACACAACCAAAATCAACAGAACCTAACCAAACATAAAATAACTCTACGTAACGTGCTGTGGCCAACATTGCTGACCTCCACAGAGCCAAGCGGAACATACTAGAGCACGGTAGAGCGCTGTAGTCCACCGAAAGCAGTTTATACCACGAAAATCAAAGCAACCAGAACCTAACCCAAACGTTGCTTAACTGAAGGTAAAGTGCCGAGATCACAATTACTGTCCTCCCCGGAGACAAGCAGAATGTGTTAGAGAAGAGTAGAGCTCAGAAATCCCCCGCGTTGAAGTGTACAACCAAATGCCAAAGATAACGTGGCCTTACCTGAAATAACCTGAGCAAAGCAAACGTAGCATAGCTCAACCTAACGTGCCGAGACCACCTTTGCTGGCATCCCCACAGGCAAGCAGAATTTGATAGAGAGGAGTAGATCTCAGATATCCCCCGCTTTGCAGTGTAAAGCCAAAGGTCAAAGATACCAAGACCTTACCTGAAACAACCTAAGCTAACAAGACGTATGATAGCTCAGCTTAAGGTGACGAGACAACTACTTCTGGGCTCTCTAGTGCCAGGGAGAAAATATTACAGCACATGAGAGCGCAAGAATCTGCCGAATTGCAGTGTATTGCACAAACGTCCAAGCCACCCTGTCCTCGCGTAACCAATCGTTACGTAGCCGAACCTTAACTAACTATACCTAACTTGCCGCGATCACTACTGCTGGGCTCCACGGACCCGAAGAGGACGTTGTAGAGGAGCGTAGAACTCAGATATCCATAGAACAGCAGTGTATATCAGAAAGGTCGGAGATTTCCAAACCTGAACCAAACAAACATAACATGACCAAACGTAACCTAACACAACATAACGTGTCGCGACCAGTATTGCTGACCTCGCCAGGACGAAGCAGAATGTAATAGAGCACAGTAGAGCGCAGAAATGTACCGTACAACAGTGTAGAGTGCGAAGGTCAAAGCTATCCTGAACGAACATGACATAACCTAACCTAACCCAACGTAACAAATCTCAACCTAACGTGCCGAGACAACTCTCACTGGGCTCCCGTGTGCCAAGTATAACATATTACAGCACAGTAGAGCGCATAAATCCACAGAACAACAGTGCGTTGAACAAAACTCGTAGCTACCCTATCCTAAGCTAATCAAACGTAACGTAACCGAGCGTAGCATAACCCAGCCTAACGTGCCGGGACCACAATTGCTGGCCACCCAGGGCAAAGCAGAATGTGGTAGGGCACGGTGGAGCGCAGAAATACGCCGAATAACTGTGTCCAGCGGGAAATTCAATACTATTTTGGACGAACGTAGCACAACCTAGCCATACTAAATGTAACAGCACTCTACCAAGTGTACTGAGACCACAATTCCTGGTTTCACCTGAGACAAGCAGAAAATATTTGAGCACAGTGGAGAGCAGAAATCGTCCGCATTGAAGCGTATAGCACAAAAGTCGAAGATAACCTGCCATAGCCTGGCCTAACCCATCCTAACCTAACGTAGCCTATCTCATCATAAAGCTCCGAGGCCACAACTGCTTGCTCCCCCAGACCCAAGCAGAACACCTTAGTGCACAGTAGAGCGCAGCGATACTCCTAATAGCAGTGTGTGTCAAAGAAGTCGAAGCTACCCTATCCTAACATATGATAGGGTGGCCAGCAGTAGTGGCCGCGTCACTATAGGCTTAGTTATGTTACGTTTGGCTATGCTACGATTGATTAGGTTTGGGTAGAATAGCTTTGACTCTTGCGCTGTGCACTACT
>NW_016923750.1:0-789 GCF_001483705.2 Eufriesea mexicana | reverse complement strand
ATCCATAGAACAGCAGTGTATATCAGAAAGGTCGGAGATTTCCAAACCTGAACCAAACAAACATAACATGACCAAACGTAACCTAACACAACATAACGTGTCGCGACCAGTATTGCTGACCTCGCCAGGACGAAGCAGAATGTAATAGAGCACAGTAGAGCGCAGAAATGTACCGTACAACAGTGTAGAGTGCGAAGGTCAAAGCTATCCTGAACGAACATGACATAACCTAACCTAACCCAACGTAACAAATCTCAACCTAACGTGCCGAGACAACTCTCACTGGGCTCCCGTGTGCCAAGTATAACATATTACAGCACAGTAGAGCGCATAAATCCACAGAACAACAGTGCGTTGAACAAAACTCGTAGCTACCCTATCCTAAGCTAATCAAACGTAACGTAACCGAGCGTAGCATAACCCAGCCTAACGTGCCGGGACCACAATTGCTGGCCACCCAGGGCAAAGCAGAATGTGGTAGGGCACGGTGGAGCGCAGAAATACGCCGAATAACTGTGTCCAGCGGGAAATTCAATACTATTTTGGACGAACGTAGCACAACCTAGCCATACTAAATGTAACAGCACTCTACCAAGTGTACTGAGACCACAATTCCTGGCTTCACCTGAGACAAGCAGAAAATATTTGAGCACAGTGGAGCGCAGAAATCGTCCGCATTGAAGCGTGTAGCACAAAAGTCGAAGATAACCTGCCATAACCTGGCCCAACCCATCCTAACCTAACGTAGCCTATCTCATCATAAAGCTCCGAGGCCACAACTGCTTGCTC
>NW_016923749.1:0-922 GCF_001483705.2 Eufriesea mexicana | reverse complement strand
TATTAGTCGAAGATGTCAATAAAATTGAACTTTTCAGAATAGATTCTATTGCATTGCCATGGCGATAACAAGACAAAATGGGATCTTTCCCCCTTATTTACTCAGAAAATCTTGCTCACCACGATATTAGCCGAAAATGTCAATAAAATTGAAGTTAACGGTCAGATACTATTGCAATTGAATTGCTATAGCAAACCAATAGTATCGTTCCTCCTTATTTACGCAGAAAGGTTTGCTCACAAGGATGTTAGTCGAAAATGTCAATAGAATTAAACTTTTCAGTCAGACTCTGTTTGCATTGCCATGGCTATAACAAACCAATAGTATCTTTCCTCCTTATTAATGCAGAAAATCTTGCTCTCCACGATATTATACGAAGATGTCAATGAAATTGAACTTTTCAGTCAGATTCCATTACAATGCAATGACTATAGCGAACAAATAGTATCTTTCCTCCTTATTCATGCAGAGAAACTTGCTCACCACGATATTCCACGTAAATGTCAATAAAAAAGACTTTTCGTTCATATTCTATTGCAATGCAATGCCGATGGCAATCCAATGGTATCCTTTCTCCATATTTACACAGAAAAGTATGCTCACTGCGATAGAAACCCAAAATGTCAATAAAATTGAACATTACTGTCAGATTATATTGCAATGCAATGCCGATGGCAATCCAATGGTATCCTTTCTCCATATTTACACAGAAAAGTATGCTCACTGCGATAGAAACCCAAAATGTCAATAAAATTGAACATTACTGTCAGATTATATTGCAATGCAATGCCGATGGCAATCCAATGGTATCCTTTCTCCATATTTACACAGAAAAGTATGCTCACTGCGATAGAAACCCAAAATGTCAATAAAATTGAACTTGACGGTCAGATACTATTGCAATTGAATGGCTATAGCAAAC
>NW_016923748.1:0-2229 GCF_001483705.2 Eufriesea mexicana | reverse complement strand
GCCACTACTGCTGTCACCCCACAGCAAAGCAGAGCATATTAGAGCGCAGCAGAAAGACGAAGTCCTCCGCATATTAGTGTCTAGCACAAAAGTCAAAGCTATTCTACCCTAACATAACCAAACGTAACACAGCAAAACATAGCCTAACTCAACTTAACGTGCCCAGACCACTATTGCTTGCCTCCACAGAACAAAGCAGAATAGACTAGAGCCCAGTAGAGCGCAGAATTCCTCCGAGCAGCTGTTTATACCACGAAAATCGAAGCTATGCATACCTACCCTAAATCAACGTAACATAACCAAACATAACATAGCTCAGCGTAACCTGCCGAAAGCGATACTGCTGACCTCCCCCTAGCGAAGCAGAATATACAAGAGCACAGCGGAGCGTAGATATCAGCCGAATAGTTGTGCATAGCACAAGAGTAGAAGCTATCCGATCCAAACTTGGCCTAACCTAACCTAACCGAAGCTAACCTAACGAAACGTAACGGGCCGAGACCGCTTTTCCTGGCCTTCCCAGTGACAGGCTGAACATACTAGACCACGGTAGCGTGCTGGAAACGACCGAATGGCAGTGTATATCGCAAGAGTCGGAGCTATCACCTCCAAAAATAGCCAATCGTATTATAACCAAACGTATCCTAACACAGCCTAACTTGCCGCGACCGCGATTTCTGGCATCCCCAGAGCCAACCAGAACATATTAGCATATAGTAGATCGGAGGAGTCCATAGAACCGCGGTGTATATCCGAAAAGCCTCAGCTACCCATGCCTAACCCAAACCGGCAGGACTTACCCAAAAGCAGCATAACTCAGCATAATTTGCCGCGAACAATATTAATGGACTCGCCACGGGCAAGCAGAATATAGGAGAGCATAGTAGAGCGCGGAAATTCACGGAACAACAGTGTATAACACGAAAGTCGAAGCTATACAAGCCTAACCCAAACCAACATAGCCTAACCTAACGTAGCATAACTCAATCTAGCGTGCCGAGTCCACAATTGCTGGCATGTACAGAGACAGGCAGAGCATATTAGCGCACAGTAGAGCGCAGATATCCATAGAATAGCAGTGTATAACACAAAAGTCTCTGCAAAGCTTTCTTAACCTAACAGAATGGAACACAACGTAACCGAACGTTCCGCGAACGTTCACTGCTGTGGTCCCCAGATGTAGGCACAATATGATAGAGCGCAATAAAGCACAGAAGTCCATAGAAGATCAGTGTTGAGCACATATGACAAAGCTATCCTAACTTAACCCAACCAAACCTAACACGAACGAACGTAACCAAACAATACCTAAAGTGCGGCGACCACTATTACTCGCCCCCACAGAGCCCAGCATAATATACTAGAATACAGTAGAGCGCTGTCATCCACCGCATTGCAGTGTACATCACAAAAGTTGAAGGTATCCTAACCTAACCTGTCCTAACCTATCCTAACCTAACGTAGCCTAACTCTACGTAATCTACCGAGGCTGGTATTACTGGCCTCCACAGAGGCATGCAGAGCTTTTCGGAGCTATGTAGAGCGCAGAAATCCACCGACTGGCGATGCGTGGCACAAAAGTAAAGGCTAACCTCTCCTATCCTAACCTAACATAACCTAACCAAACGTAACATAACTCAACCTTTCGTTGCAAGGCCACTATTGCTGACTTCCACAGATTAAACCAGAATATACTAGAGCAGAGTAGAGAGCAGAAATCCGTCGCATTGCAGTGCAAAGCGTAAAAGTCAAAGATACCTTAACCTAACCTGCCCTAACCAAACCTAGCCGAACGTAGCATAACTCTACGTAACGTGCCGGTACGACTACTGCTGGCCCTCCAAGAGGCAAGCACAACATATTAGATCACTGTAGGGTGCAGACATCGACCCAATAGCAGCGTATCGCGCAAAATCCATATCAAGTCCCTCCGAACCTAACCAACCGTAGCGTAGCCAGACGTAACATGACTCAATCTAACGTGACTCCCGTCTAACGTGGAACGTGCGGAGTATAGTAGAGCAATGCAGATCGCAGAAATCCACCGAATGGCAGTGTAGAGCGCGAAAGTCTAAGCTATCCTGTCCTAACCATACCAAACGTAATATAATCAAACGTACCATAACAGTAACGAACGTGCCGAGAACATTATTGCTGGAATCCCCGGAGCCAAGCAGAATATAATAGAGCACACGAGAGCGCAGGGCGGCACCAAATAGCTACGTATAA
>NW_016923747.1:0-339 GCF_001483705.2 Eufriesea mexicana | reverse complement strand
CAAGCAGGATGTAGTAGGACACACTAGAGCGCAGAAATCCACCGGATATCAGTGAATAGCACAAAGGCCAGAGCTATCCTCGCCTAACCTGACCCAACGTAACGTAACCGATCGTAGCATAACTCAACATGACGTGCCGCGAACACTGCTCCTGGCCTGCCCAGAGCCAAGCAGCGTGCAGTATAGTACAGTAGATCACAGAACACATCGAACACTGCTCCTGGCCTGCCCAGAGCCAAGCAGCGTGCAGTAGAGCACAGTAGATCACAGAACACGCAGGTAATAGCAGTGTGAAGCACAAAAGTCAAAGTAGCCTCTCCTAACCTAGCCAAAGGTAGC
>NW_016923746.1:0-880 GCF_001483705.2 Eufriesea mexicana | reverse complement strand
TCCCCTGAGCGAAGCAGAACATATCAGAGCCGAGTAGGTCGCAAAAATCCACCGAACGGCAGTTTGTAACACAAAAGTCATAGCCATCCTAACCAAACCTATCCAATCCTAACCTAAGCAAACGTAAGCTAACACAACCGATCGTGCGGCTACCGCCAATACTGGCCTCCGCAGGGTCGAGTAGAGTACAGTAGAGCAACGTACAGCGTCGGTACCCTCCGAATGGCAGTGTATAGCACAAACGTCATAGTGGTCCTATCCCGTCCTTACCAAGAGCAACATAGGCAAACGTAGCATAACAAAGCCTATCGTGCTTAGACCACCATTGCCGGCCTCCCCATAGCCAAGCAGAACGTATTAGCGGACGGTGGAGCGCAGAAGCCAATAGAATGGGAATGTATTGCAGAATGGTCAAAGCAATCCTGACTTAACGAAGACTTCCCAAACCCAACGAAGCATAACATAGCTCAACCTAACGTGCCGAGACCACTATTTCTGGCTACCCCAGAGCCCCGCGGAGCATACAAGAGCAAAGCAGACCATAGAGAATGACCCCAATGCCGTGTATAGAGCAAAAGTCTGAGACATGCTGACCAATCCTAGCCCAACTAACCTGACCTAAACGAACATAACATAACTCAAACAAACGTGCCGCGACCACTACTCCTGACGTCCCCACAGGCAAGCATACGCTAGAAGTGCAATGCGGTGCACTGGTATCGACCGCATAGCAGTGTATAGCACAAATGTCAAATATATATACTATATATTTGCTATATATATTTACTATACTAACCAAACCTTGCCGAATCTAGCCAAGCCATCAGTAACGTGACTCAACCGTGCGTGGCGAAACCACCATTGCTGGCCGCCCTAGAGC
>NW_016923745.1:0-6485 GCF_001483705.2 Eufriesea mexicana | reverse complement strand
GTATCGAATGATAGACGTACGAATGGAAGGATATATGGATGTACGGATGTGTGGGTGTGTTGATGTATGGATGGATGTATGTATGGGTGGATAGATGTATGGATCGATGGATGTATGGATGAGTGCTAGTATGGATGGATGGATGTATGGAAGGATGGGTGTGTGGATGGGGGGATGTATGGATTGATGGCCGTATGAATGGTTGGATGCATGGATAGACGGATGTACGGATGAACGGATGTACGGAAGAATGGGTGTACGGAAGAATGGATGTATGGATGGATTGAGGTATGGATGTATGGATGTATGGATGGATGCATGTATGGATGTATGTACAGATGTATGTATGGATGTATGGATGTATGGATGTATGGATGTATTGATGTACGAATGTATGGATGTACGGATGTACGGATGTGTGGATGTATGGATGTATATTTGTGTGGATGTATGGATGGATGGATGGACTGGTGGATGGATGTATGGATGGATGGATGTGCGGATGGACGGATGTATGCATGTATGAATTTATGGATGGATGGATCTATGGTTGGATGAATTTATTGATGGGTGGATGAATGGATTTATGGATGGATGTTTGGATGTATGGATGGATGCATGTATGGATGTATGTATAGATGTACGTATGGATGTATGGAAGTATGGATGTATGTAGGTATGGATGTATGTATGTGTGAATGTACGAATGTAAGGATGTACGGATGTATGTATGTGTGTATCTATATATGTATGGATGTATGGGTTGATGGATGTATGAGTGGATTTATGTATGGATGGGTGGATGTATGGATATATGTATGGATGTATGTATGGATGTATGTATGGTTGTATGGATGTATGCATGGATTGATTTGTGGATGTGTGGCTGTATTAATGTATGGATTGGTGGATGTACGGATGGATAGATGAATGGATCGTTGCGTGTATGAGTGGGTACTTGTATGGATGGATGGATGTATGGTTCGATGTATGTATGGATGTATGGATGGATGGATGTATCCAATGATAGACGTACGAATGGAATTGTCTATGGATGTATGGCTGTGTGGATGTATGGATGTATGGATGTATATCTGTGTGGATGTATGGATGGATCGATGTATGGATTCATGGATGGATGACTATGTGAAGGGATGCGTGGATGGATGGTTGGGTGTATGGTTGAATGTATGGATGTATGTATGAATGTATGTGCGAATGTATGGATGATACGTATATATGGATGTATGGATGTGTATGAGTATGGATGTATGGATGGGTGGAGGAATGAGTGGATGGACGTATGGATGGATGGATGTATTGATGTTTGTAAGGATGGATGTATGGATGTTCGTATGGTTGGATGGACGTATGGATGGATGGATTTATGGATGTTTGGATGTATCGATGTATGAATGGGTGGATGTATGGATGGATAGATGTATGGATCAATGGATGTATGGATGGGTGCTTGTATGGATGGATGGATGTATTTTTCGATGGATGTATGAATGGGTGGATGTATGGATGGGTGGATGTATGGATGGATAGATGTATGTGTGGATGTATATGTGGATGGCAGGATATATGGATGCATGGATGTATTGATGTACAGATGTATGGATGCATGAATGTATGGATGTATGGATGTATGTATGGATGTATGTGTGGATGTATGTATGGATGTATGCATGGATGTATGTATGGATGTATGTACGCATGTATGCATGGATGTAAGTGTGGCTGTCTTTATGGCTGTATATATGGATGTATGTGTGGATGTATCTGAGGATGAATGTATGGATGAATGTGTGAATGAATGTATGATTGTGTGTATGGATGTATGTTTTGGTGTATGTATGGATGTATAGATGGATGTATGGACCGGTGGATGGATGTATGGATGGATGTATGTACGGATGGATGAATGTATGGATGGGATGATGAATGGGACGATAGATGTATGTCTGTATGGATGTGCGGGTGGATGAATGGATGGGTGGATGAACTGAAGAGCGGGTGAAAGGATGGGTGGAAGAACGGATGCATGGATGGAAGGAAGGGCGTATGTATGGATGCATGTATGGATGGATGTATGGATGTATGTACGGATGTATGTATGGATTATTGTATGTATGTATGTATAGATGTCTGTATGGATGTATGTGTGGGTGCATGGATGGATGTACGTATGGATGTATATGGGTGTATGTATGGACGTATGGATTTACGTATGGATGTATGTGTGTATGGATGTACGTATGGATGGACGGATGTATGGAAGTATGGATGTACGGGCGTATGTACGGATGTGTGTGTGGATGTGCGGATGTATGAATGTATGGCAGTATGGATCGATGGATGTATGGATGTGTGGACGTATGGATGGATGGTTGTATGGAAGGCTGGAAGTACTGATGGATGCATGTATGGATGGATGGCTGTATGGATGGATAGATGTTTGCATGGATTTATGCATGGATGTTTTTATGGATGTATGAATGTATGTATGGACGGATGTATGGAAGTATGGATGTATGGGTGTATGTACGGATGGATTTGGGGATGGACGGATGTATGGATGTATGAATGTATGGATGGATGGATGTATGGTTGGATGGATTTATGGATGGGTGGATGAATGGACTTATGGTTGTGTGCATGGATGGATTGTTGTATGGATGTATGGAACGATGGATGTATGGAACGATGGATGTATGGATGGGTGGATGTATGAATGGATGGATGTGTGGAAGGATGTATGTACGGGTCGATGGATGTATGGCTTGATGGATTTATGGATGTATGGATGTGTATATGCATGGATGTACGGATGGATGGATGTATGAATGGGTGGATCTATGGATGGATGTATGTATGGATGTATGTATGGATGTATGTATGGGTGTATGTATGGATGTATGGGGGGTGTATGTATGTATGTATGGATGGATGTATGTATGGGTGTATGTATGGATGTATGTATTGTTGTATGTATGAATGTATGCATGAATGAATGTATGAGTGTATGTATGGACATATGTACTGATGTGCGTATGGATGTATAGATGGGTGGACGGATTGGTGGATGGATGTATGGATGGAAGGGTGTATGGATCGCTGGATGTATGGATGTGTTGATGTGTGGATGGATGGATGTATGGATGTATGCATGGATGTATGTATTGATGTTTCTATGGAAGAATGCATGGATGTATGTAAGGATGTTTGTATGGATGTATGTATGGATTCATGTATGGATGTATGTAAGGTTGTATGTATGAAAGTGTGTATGAAAGAATGTATGAGTGTATTTATGGATATATGTACTGACGTGCGTATGGATGTACAGATGGATGGATGGAGTGATGGATGGATGCACGTAAGGTTGTTTGCATGGATGTATGTATGGATGTTCGTATGGATGTATGTGTGGATGTATTTATGGTTGTATGTAAGGATGTGTGTATGTATGTATGTATGTATGAATGTATGGATGTAATAATGGTTGTATGTATGGATATGTGTATGGATGTATGCATGGATGTATGTATGGATGTTTGCATGGATGTATGTATGGATGTATGCATGGATGTATGTATTGATTTATGTATGGATGTTTATATGGATGAATGCATGCAGGTATGTGTGGATGTATGTACGGATTTATGTATGGACGTATGTATGGTTGGATGGATGGATGGATGGATGGATGCAAGAACGGATTGAAGGATTTATGGATACGTGGATGTGTGGATGTATGGATGTATGTCCGGATGGATGTATGTATGGATGGATATATGTATAGGTCAATGGATGTATGAATGGTTGCTTGTATGAATGGATGGATGGATGGTTCGATGGATGTATGGATGGGTGGATGTATGGATGGATGGATGTATGGATGTGTGGATTTATGGATGTATGGATGTATGGGTGTATGGATGGATGGATGTATGGATGGATGTATGTGTAGATGGCAGGGTATATGGATGGATGGATTAATGGATGTGTGGATACAAGAATGTATGGATGGATGGAAGTATGGATGGATATATGTATTGATCAATGGATGTATGAATGTGTGCTTGTATGAATGGTTGGATGGATGGTTCTTTGGATGTATGTATCGATCGATGTATGGATGGGTGTTTGTATGGACGGATGTATGTATCGTTCGATGGATGTATGGGTGGGTGGATCTACGGATGGATGGATGTGTGGAAAGATGGATTTACGGATGGATTTATGTATGGATGAATAGTTGTATGGATGGGTGGATGTATGGATGGGTTGAGTTATGGATGGACGAATGTACGGATGTATGGATGTATGGATGTGTATATGTGAGGATGTTTGGATGTATGGATGTATGGTTGCGTGGCAGGATGGATGTACGGATTAATGTATGTGTGGATGGCAGGTGATATGGATGGATGGAAGTATTGATGTACAGATGTATGTATGCATGAATGTATGGTTGTATGGATGTATGTGTGGATATTTGTATGGATGTATGTATGGATGTATGCATGGATGTTTGTATGGATGTTTGTATGGAAGTATGCATGTATGTATGTATGGATGTTCGAATGGATTTATGTTTGGATGTATTTATGGTTGTATGTAAGGATGTATGTATGAATGTATGTTTAGATGTACGTATGGATGTATGTATGGGTCTATGTATGGACGTATGTATGGATGAATGGATGGATGTATGAGCGGATATATGTATGTATGTATGGATGCGTGTATGGAAGGGCGTTTGTATGGATGCATGTACGGATGGTTGTATGGATGTATGTACGGATGGCTGTGTGTATATATCTATAGACGTATGTATGGAGTTGTGTATGGATGTATGTGTGGATGTATGGATGTATGTATGCATGGATGTGTGTATGGGTGTATGTATGGATGTATGGATGTACGTATAGATGTATGTATGGATGAACGGTTGTATGGTTGAACGGTTTTATGGATGTACGGATGTGTGGATGTATGGATGTATGAATGGATGGACGGATGTTTGGAAGTATGGGTGTATGTGTGTATGTACGGATGTATGTATGGATGCGCGGATGTTTGTATGCATGGCTGCATGGATCGGTGGATGTATGCCAGGGTGGACCTATGGATGGATGGGTGTATCGAAGGATGGAAGTACGGTTGGATGTATTTATGGATGGATGGCTGTATGGATGGATGGATGAATGCATGGATGTATGTTTGGATGTTTGTATGGATGTACGTATGTATGTATGGATCGATGTATGGAAGGATGTGTGTATGGTGGCATGTATGGACGAATGTATTTGTGTATGTATGGATATATGTATTGATGTATACATGGATGTATGGATGGGTGGATGGATGTAATATTTTATGAATATATGTATCGATGGATGTATGGATGGGTGGATATATGGGTGTATGGATTGATGGATGTATGGATGGATGTATGTGTAGATGGCAGGATATATGGATGGATGGATGTATTGATGTACAGATGTATGGATGCGTGAATTTATGGTTGTATGGTGTATGGATGTATGTATGGAAGATTGTATGGATAAATGTATGGATGTATGGATGGATGTGCGGAATGGTGTGTGTATGGATGTATGTATGGACGAATGTACTTGTGTATGTATGGACATATTTATTGATGTATGTATGGATGTATGGATGGGTGGACGGATGGATTGTTGTATGGATGTATGGATTGATGGGTGTATGGATCGGTGGATGTATGGATGGATAGATGTATGGATGTATGTATTTATGGATATACGAATATATGAATGATACGGATGTATGGATGTATGGATGTATATATCAATGGATGTATGGACGGATGGAGTAATGAATGGGCGGATGTATGGATGGATGGATGTATGGATGTATGTATGGATGTATGTATGGACGTATGTATGGTTGGATGGATGTATGGATGGATGGATTTGTGGATGTGTGGATATATGGATGTATGGATGGATGGATGTATGGATGGATAGATGTATGGATCAATGGATGTATGAATAGGTGCTTGTATGAATGGAAGGATGGATGGTTCGATGGATGTATGAATGGGTGGATGTATGGATGGATGGATGTGTGGCAAGCAGGATGTATGGATGGATGTATGAATGGATGAATGGTTGTTTGAATGGATGGGTGTATGAATCGAGTGAGGTATGGATGGACGGGTGTACGGATGTATGGCTGTGTGGATGTATATATGTATGAATGTAGGGACGTATGGATGTGTGGATGTATATATGAATGTATCTATGGATGGATTGATGAATGATTGGGTGGATGTGTCGAAGGATGGATGTATGTATGTATGTATGGAAGTATGTATGGATGTATGTATGGCAGGATGGGTGTATGTATGGATGGTTGAAGGAACGGATTGATGGATTTATGGATACATGGATGTGTGGATGGGTGGATGTTTGTATGGATGTATGTATGTA
>NW_016923744.1:0-548 GCF_001483705.2 Eufriesea mexicana | reverse complement strand
TGACGAAACGTAACTTAACTTTACCTAACGGGCCGGGACCACTATTACTGGCATGCCCAGAGGAGAGCAGAGTATAGTAGAGCAACGTAGAGCGTAGGAATCCACCGTACCTAATAGCAGCCCACAGCTCAAAAGTCTTAACTATATTCTTCACACCTAACCAATCGTAACATTACCAAACGTAACCAAACTCTTCCTAACGTGCCGCTGCCACTATTGTTGGACGCCCCAGAGCAGAGCCGAACACATTAGCGCTGAGTAGAGCGCAGATATCCATAGAATCGCGGTGTAAAGCTGAAAAGTCAATGATAGCCAAGCCTACCCCAAACAGAAATGTCCAAACCTGATTTAGCAAACACAATATAACGTACCGCGGCCCCAAATGCTGGCCTCCGCTGTGTCAAACAGATTGGAGTAGAGCACAGTGGAGGACAGGAATCCGCGTAATAACAGTGTATAGCACGAAAGGCAAAGCTATCCTCTCCTAACAAAACCAAACGCAACATAACCAAGCGCAACCTAACTCAGACCAACGTGCAGAGACAAAT
>NW_016923743.1:0-1116 GCF_001483705.2 Eufriesea mexicana | reverse complement strand
AGTTAGGATACGTTTGGTTAGTTTAGGTTGGGTTAATTTCAGTAACGGCAGCTTTGACTTTTGAGCTATACGCTGTTTTTCGGTGTATTTCTGCGATCTGCTTTGCTGCACCGTATTCTACCTGGGTATGGGCAGGCGAGGAGCAGTAGTCGCTGCTGGTTATGTTTATTTATGCTACGTTTGGCTATTTTAGGTTAGGAAAGGTTATGCTAGTATATCTACGGCTATTGTGCTTTTCACTGCATTGCGGAGGATATCAGGGTTCTACTGAGCTCTAGTACGTTCTGCTGGTCTCTGTGGGTGCCATCAGTGACGGTCTCTTCAAGATGGTTTTAGTTATATTACTTGTGGGTATGTTACGTTTGACTTGGTTAGGATAGGCTACCTTGACATTTGTGCTACTCACTAGTTTTCGGCGGATTTCTGCGCTCACATGTGCTCTAGTATGCTCTGCTTGACACTGGGGTGGCCAGTAATGATGGCCTCGGCACGTTGGGATGAGACATGCTACAATCCGTTATTTTACATTCGGAAGGTTAGCATACAATGGTATAGACCTCTGTGCCATACATCGCTATCCGCGGATTTCTGCACTCTACAGTGTTCTAATATTTTCTGCTTGGGCATGTGGAGGACAGCAACTGTAGTCTCGGCACGTCAGGTTGAGTTTGTTTACGTTCAGCGATGTGAGGTTAGGTTAAGCTCGGCCACCTTACACAAGGCTTTCGCGCGATACACTACTATTCGGAGTATACCTGCGCTGTACTGTGCTCTACCATATTACGCTTAGCCCTGGGTATGTCAGCAATATTGGTCTCTGCACGTTAGGCTTTGTTACGCTACGTTTGGTTAGTCTATGTTGGGTTAAGTTCGGTAAGGGTAGCTTCGACTTTCGCGGTATACACTGACGTTTGGTGGACATCTGCGCTCGCCTGCGCTCTTCTACTTTCTGCTTGGTCCTGGGGAGTCCAGCATCAGTGGCCGCGGCACATTATGTTGAGGTAGGCTACGTTTGGTTAGGTCATGTTATGTCGGGTTAGGTATGGGTAAATGTGACCTTTGTGCTATACGCTATTATACGGCGGGTTCCTGTGATCTACTGTGCTCTATTGTAAT
>NW_016923742.1:3436-6613 GCF_001483705.2 Eufriesea mexicana | reverse complement strand
GAATAACGAAACCTAACGTGCCAAGACCACTATTGCTGCCTCCGCAAAGCCAAGCATAGCACATTAGAGAACAGCATAGCGCTGGAATCGACCGAACAGCAGTATATAGCACAAAAGTCAAAGCTGCCCTCTCCTACCCTAGCCACACGTAACATACCCAAGCGTTGCCTATCTCAGAGTAAAGTACCGAGACGACTATTACGGGCATCCCCAGTGCAGAGCAGAGTATAGTAGGGCAACGCAGGGCGTAGAAATACAACGAATAGAAGTGTGTAGCTCAAAAGTCGAAGCTAACCAATCCTAACCTGTCCATACCTAATAAAATGAAACGTTACCTAACATAGGCTAACGAGCCGATACCACTATTACTGGAATCCCCAGGGCCAAGCAGAATACAATACAGCACAGCACAGCGCAGAAAGACGCCAAATAGCAGCGAATAGCAGAAATGTCAAAGATACCACAACTTCACCTGACCAAACCTGAACCAACCAATTGTAGACTAACTAAACCTAACGTGACGAGACCGCTGTTGCTGGCCACTCCAGAGACCAGGAGAATAAGCTAGAGCACAGTGGAGCGCAGAAATCCCCCGAATCTTAGTGTAAAGCACAAAAGTCAAGTATATCCTAAACTAACCTGACATTACCTAACCTAACCAAACGTGAGATAACGCAAACTGATGTGCCCAGACTTCTGTTGCTGGCCTCCGCATCGCCGAGCGGAACATATTAGAGGAGAGTAGCGCGTAGAAGTCCATATACTGGCAGCATATAGCACAAAAGTCGAAGACACCATAACCTAGTTTGCCCTACGCTAACCTAACCAAACGAAGCCTAACTGGACATAGTGTGTCGAGACTACCATTGCTGCCATCCTCAAAGAAAGGCAGAGAATATTAGCGTAGTGTGGGGTGCAGAAATCCACAGGGTAGCAGCGTATAGCATAAAGGTCGAAGCCACCATAACCAAACGTAGCATATCTCAACCTATGTGCCGCGACCACAGTTCCTGGCGTCCACTGACACAAGCAGAGTGTGATACAGCACAGTAGAGCGCAGATATCCACCGAGCAGGAGTGTATAGCGCAAAGGTCAAAGCTATCCTCACCTAACCCAACCAATCGTAACATACCCAAACGTAGCCTAACTTAACCTGAAGTGCGGCGACCACTACTTCCGGCCACCCCTGGGGCTAGCACATTAGTGTAGAGCAAAGTGGAGGGCAGGGATCCACCGTATAGCTGCGTACAGCTGGAAAGTCAATGGTACACTAACCTATCAAGACCGAACGTAACCTAACCAAACGTGGAGTAACTAAACGTAACGTGCCGCGACCACTATGGCTGGCTTCCCCAGAGAGAAGCAGAATATGATCGTGCACATCAGAGCACAGAAGTCTATAGGATATCAGTATTGAGAACGTGTGTTAAAACTATCGTAACCGACCCCAACACAACCTAACCGTTCTAAACGTAACCAATCCCAAGTTAACCGGCCGCGCCCCGTATTGCTGGCCTCCGCAGAGCCGAACAGAGCATAATAGAGCAGAGTAGATGACAGAAATCCACAGAATCGCAGTGTATAGCAGAAAAGTCGCAGCTATAAAAACCAAACCAGAGATAACGTAACCTAACCAAACGTGTCCTCTTTCACACTATCATGCCGAGACCACTATTACTGGTATCCCCAGGGCCAAGCAGAACATTCTACAGCACAGCTGAGATTAGAGGTCCACCGAATAGCAGCGTATACCGCGAAAGTGAAATCTATACAAGCCTGGCCCAAACTAACGTAACGAATCCAAACGTAACCTTACTCAAACATACGGGCCGATATCACTATTACTGGCATTCACCGATTCGAGCGGAGAATAGTAGAGCAACGTGGAGCATCGGAATCTGCAGAAAAGCTGTGTATAGAACAAATGACAAGGCTATCCTATCCAACCCTATCCAAACGTAGTATAGCGAAGCGTAGCCTGACATAACCTAACGAGCCGGGACCGCTATTGGCGGCATCCCCGACACCAATCAGAGCATATTAGAGAACAGCATAGCGCAGAAATCCCTCAGGTAGCTGTTTATAGCACAAAAGTGAAAGCTACCCTAACGTAGCCTAACTAAACCTAACCTAGCCAAACATAACATCGCTCGACCTAACGTGCGGCGACATCTACTACTGCCCTCCCAAAAGCCGAGCATAGTAAGCTAGAGCAAAGCAGCTCGCAGAAATGCACCGAATAGCTGTGTATAGAACGAAGGTCGAAGCTGTCCTAACCAAACTTAACCTAACCTTACCTAGCCAAGCGTAACATATCCCAACCAAACCGGCCACGACCGCTGCTGCTCGTCTCCCCAGAGACATGCAGACGCTAGTAGCGCAATACAGTGCGCAGATATCGACCGAGCAGCAGTCTATAGCACACAGCCAAGCGGTATTGACCAAACCTATCCAAACCTAGCCAAGCCTCGCGTGTCCTATCTCAGCTTTGCGTACCGAAACCACAATTTCTGGCCTCCCCAGAGACAAGCAGAAATTACTAGGGAACAATAGAGTGCAGAAATGCATGGAACAACTATCAATACCAAGAAAGTCGGAGCTATCCATACCTATCCCAAGCTAACGTACCCTAACCGAACGTGGCCTAACTGAACCTGATGCGCCGAAGCAATTATTACTGTCCTCCACAGAGTCGAACAGAGTGTAGTAGAGCACAGTAGAGCGTAGAGATACACCAAATTGCAATGTATACCGCAAAAGTCAAAGAGAGCGTAACCTAACCAGACACACATTAACGTAACCGAACGAGACGGGACTTCCACTGCTGTTCTCCCTAGAGCCAAGCAGGGCATATCAGAGCAAAGTAGATAGGAGAAATACAAGGAAAAGCTGTATCCAGCACAAAAGTCAAAGACACCCTGTCCTAACCTAACCAATCGTATCACTACCGAACATAGCCAGACACTACCAATCGTGCCGCCACCGCAATTGCTGCCTCCTCCCCCAAATACAAGCAGAACGTATTAGAAGAGAGCAGATCACTGAAATCCATAGAATCGCAGCGCATAGCACAGCAGTCGAAGTTACCCTATACTAACATCACCATGCGTAACATAACCGAACATAGCTGAACTCAACCTAACGTTCCGAGAATACTATTACTCGCCCCCCCCCCC
>NW_016923742.1:0-2799 GCF_001483705.2 Eufriesea mexicana | reverse complement strand
CAGTGTTTAGCAGTTTAGAGTAGAGCTCAGCGGAGCACAGGAATCCACCGTAAATCTGTGTGTAGCACGAAAGTCAAAGCGATCCTGACCAAACGTTGCCAAACCAAACCTAACAGAACGCAACATAACACAACCTAACGTGCCACGACCACTATTGCTGGCCACCCCGGGAGTCGAGCGGCGTATGGTAGAGCAATATAGACCGTAGAAATCTACCGAAAAGCAGTGTATAGCGCAGAAGCCAAAGATTTCCTAACCTAGCATGACCTACCCTAACCAAACCAAACGTAGAATAACTATACCTAACGGCCCGAGACATCTCTTGCTGGACTCCTCAGAGACAAGCAGAACATAATAGAGAACAGTAGAGCGGAGAAGTCGCCGAATAGCTGTGTATAACGAAAAAGTCCATGCCATTATAGCCAAACGTAACGTAACCTAACATAGCCAAGCGTAACCTAACGCAAACTGTCTTGAAACGACCGCTATTGCTGGTCACCCCGGAGCAGAGCAGAGTTTAGTAAAGCAATGAGGAGCGCAGGAATCCACCGAAGAGCAGTGTATAGCGCAAAAGTCAAAGATATCCTTTTCTAACATAACCAAACGTAACATTACTCAACCCAACGTGCCGAGAGCATAGTTTCCGGCCTTCCTAGCGCCAAGCAGAGCGTATTAAAGCACAGTAGAGCGCAGGATTCCACCGAATAGCAGTGTACAGCAGAAAAGTCCCAGCTATCCTGTCCTAGCTTAACCAATCGTAACAGGCGCGAAAGTAACTTTGCCCAACATGACGTACCACGACCGCTGCTGCTCGCCTCGCGGGAGCTAAGCAGACTATAGCTAAAATCGTCCAAAATGCAGTGTACAGCTCAAATGACAATGCTATCCTGAGCAAAAATAACCAAACCATACGTAACATAACTCAGCCTCAGGTGCCGAGAGTACTATTCCTGGCATCCTCACAGCCAAGCAGAACGTATTGCAGGAGAGCATGGCGCAGAAATTCATAGAATAGCAGTGTGCAGCGGAAAAGTCAAAGATATCCAAACCTAACACGAACTAACATAACCTAATCTAACGTAGCAAAAATCAACGTAACGCGGCTCGGCCAGTATTTGTGGCCCCCCACGGCCTATCAGATTAGAGTAGAGCGAAGTGGAAGGCAGCAATCCACCGAGCAACTTCGTATAGCTCAAGGGATAATGATATCCTAACCTAACCAGACCGAAGCTAGCCTAACCAAACGCAGAGTAACTAAACATAACGTACCGCGACCATTATTTCCGGCTTCCCCAGAGGCAAGCAAAATATGATGTAGCACAGTAGATCACAGAAGTGCATAGGATATCAGTTTTGAGCGCTTATTTCAAGGCCACTCTAACCTAACCCAACCGAACCTAACATAACCAAACCTAACAAATCCCAAGTTAACGCGCGGGAACCAGTATTTCTGGCCTCCACAGCGCCACGCAGAGCATAATAGAGTAGAGTAGAGCGCAGAAATCCATAGAATCGCACGGTCTGGCAGAAAAGTTGAAGCTATGGAAACCTAACCAGTGCTAGCATAACGTAATAGACGTACCCTACTTCAACGCATCTTGTCGAGACCACAATTACTGGCTTCCCCAGTGCGAAGCAGAACATACTGCAGCACAGCTGACAGTAGAAATCCACCGAATAGCAACGTATAGCACGAAAGTCAGATCCATCCAAACCTGACCCAAATAAACGTAACGCAGCCAAACGTAATCTAACTTTACCTAACGGGACGAGACCACTATTACTGACCTCCCCAGCGCTAAGCAGAACATTCTGGTGCACAGCAGAGCGCAGAAAGCCACCAAATTGAAGTGTATGGCACAAAAGTCACACACAACGTAACCTAACCTGACCTAACCCAACCAAAACAAACGTGGAGTAGATAATCTTATCCAGCGGAGACATCTATTTCTGGCCTCCCCAGTGCCAAGCGTAGCTTGTTGGAGAACAGTAGAGCGTTAAAATCCACCTGTTGGCAGTGTACAGCACAGAAGTCAAAGCTATCCTATCCCTACGTAGCCAAACGTAATATTAGCGGACGTAACGTAGCACAGACTGACGTGCAACGACCGCTATTGCGGGCCTCCCGGGTGCTAAGCAGAGTATAGCAGGGCAATGTAGAACGCCGAAGTTGCCCGAATAGCAGCCTACAGCACAAAATTCTCCGATATGTTAACTAAACCTAGCCAAACCACACCTGGACGCGCGCAGCATAACTCAACCGAACGTGCCGAGAGCATTGTTCCTGGCGTTCACAGAAAAAAGCAGAGTGTGATACCGCACAAAAGAGCGGAGAAGTCCATAGGATAACAGTGTGTACCCCAATAGTCAATGCTAACCTAACCTAACTCAACGTATCCCAACCATACCGAACGTAATCTAATTCCGCCTAGCGTGCGGCGACCACTACTGCTGGCATCCCGAGACGCGAGCAGAATATAGTAGAGCAATGTAGAGCGCAGGCTTCCACCGAATTGCAGTGTACAGCAAAAAAGTCAAAACTGTTCTTTCTTAACCAAACCTATCGTTACATAACCGAACGCAACCAAACACAGACTAACGTGCCGAGACCAATACCTCTGGCCTCCCCAGAGACAAGCAGTACATACTAGAGCGCAGTAGAGCGCCGAAACGCACCGAATAGCGGTCAGCAGTATTAAAGTCAAAGGTACACTATCCTAACCTAACCAATCGTGACACTACCAAACGTAACCAATCTCAACCAAATTAGCAGCCGCCGCAATAGCTGCCCCCCCCCCC
>NW_016923741.1:0-557 GCF_001483705.2 Eufriesea mexicana | reverse complement strand
TAATTTTCTTGCATAAATAACGAGGGAAGATTTTATTGGCGTGCTATAGCCATCGCAAAGTAATAGAATCCGGCTGGAAAATTCAATTTTATTGTCATTTTCTACTTATATCGTGGTGATTGGTAAGCAAACTTTCGTGCATAAATAAGCAGGAAGGATACCATTGGCGTGCTATAACCACTGCAATGTTTCAGAATCTGGCAGGAAAAAACAATTTTACTGACATTTTCGACTAATATAGTGGTGAACTGACTTCCTTGCATAAATGAGGAGGATAGATTCTATTGACGCGGTATAGCCATAGCAGTGGTTTAGAATCTGGCCGGAATATTCAATTTCATTGACATTTTCTACTAATATCGTGGTGAGCTATCTCTCGTGCATAAATAAGGTTGAAAGATTCTATTGACGTGATGTAGCCATTGCATTGCTACAGGATGTGGCTGGGAAATTCAGTTTTATTGACATTTTCGACTTATATAGTGGTGAGATATCTTTCTTGCTCAGATAAGGAGGAAGCATGCTTTTGACGTGCTGTAGCCATTGCAATGCTATAG
>NW_016923740.1:0-261 GCF_001483705.2 Eufriesea mexicana | reverse complement strand
GCCTCAGAGAGCCGAGCAGAACACATTCGAGAAGTGTAGAGCACAGAAATCCATAGAATCGTATTGTATAGCAGAAAACTCAAAGCCATCTGAACATAAACCAAAGTATTATAACCTAACCAAATTTAGCATAACTCAACGTGACGTGCCGCTAACACTATATCTGGCCTCCCCAGGGCTAGACAGAATACAGTATTAAACAGTAGCGCACAGACGTGCCACGAGCAACAGTGTATAGTACAAGAGACAAAGCTATCCTCT
>NW_016923739.1:0-1233 GCF_001483705.2 Eufriesea mexicana | reverse complement strand
AAATATTAGAACGCAGTAGAGCGCAGAAATCCGGGGACAGCTGTGTATAGCACAAAAGCCTGAGCTATCCTATCCTAACCTCACCAAACGCTACCTCACCAAACGTTACATATCCAAGCGTAACCAAACGCATGATAACGTGGCGAGACCACTATTGCTGCTATCAACAGAGATAAAGATAGTGTACGAGAGAGCAGTAGAGCGCAGAAATCCCTCGCAATGCAGTGAATAGCACTAAGGCCGTACGTATCCTATCCTAACCTGACATAATTTAACGAAACGAAACGCAGCATAACACAACATGACGTGCCGCGACCACTGCTCCTGGCCTGCCCGGAGCAAAGCAGAATGTAGCAGAGCTCAGAAGGTCACAGAAATCCTCCGCACTGCAGTGAATAGCACGAAAGACGTTGGTAGCCTTGCATAACCTGGCCCAACCTAACCTAACCTAACTAAGCATAACCCAGCATCACGTGCCGCAACCAATGCTGCTGGCTTTCCTGGATTACAGCAGAAGATGGTAGAGCACTGTAGATCACACAAATCCTCCGAAAGCAGTGCACAGAACGAAAGTCAAAGGCATCCTCACCAAACTTAACCTAACGTAACTTAACCAAACATACCTGTCTGAACCTAACGTGCGAAGATTGCACGCCTCCCCGAATTCGAGCGGAGTATAGTCGAGCAATGAAGAGCGCGAACATCGTCCGAAAGGAATTGCACAGCACAAAAGTCGAAGAAATCCTAACCAAGCCTTCCTAACGTAACAAAACCGAACGTAACATAACTCAAGCTGACGTGCCGGGACTACTGCGACTAGCCGCCCCAGAGCCAAACAGAACATATCAGAGCACTGTAGAGAACAGAAATGCACCGAATAACAGCCTATGCCACAAAAGTCTAAGCTATTCTATTATAACCAAGCCAAACGTAACATAAACAAACGTAGTATAGCTCAACCTAACGTGCAGAGACAACTGTTCCTCTCCTCTCTATACCCAAGCAGAATTTACTTGAGAACAGCATAGCGCATGGATCCAACTCATTGCAGTGTATAGCACAAAGCTGCAACATATCCTGACATAACATGTCCTAACGTAACCTATACCTAAGCAGCGTAACCAAAGATAGCGTGACGAGGCCGATGTTGCTGGCATATCCAACGCCAATCAGTGCATATTGGAGCGCATTTGAGCGCTAGATCCACCGAAAAACAGTGAATAGCGCAAATGT
>NW_016923738.1:0-484 GCF_001483705.2 Eufriesea mexicana | reverse complement strand
TTATGCAACAAAATGAGCTCACCACGATATTAGTCGAAAACGTCAATAAAATTGTATTTTCCAATCACATCCTAGAGCATTGCTATGGCTATAGCATGACAATAGAATCATTCCTCCTTATTTATGCAACAAAATTAGCTCACCACGATATTAGTCGAAAACGTCAATAAAATTGTATTTTCCAATCACATCCTAGAGCATTGCTATGGCTATAGCATGACAATAGAATCATTCCTCCTTATTTATGCAACAAAATTAGCTCACCACGATATTAGTCGAAAATGTGAACAAAATTGCATTTTCCAGTCACATTCTACAGCATTGCAATGGCTATAGCATGCCAATAGATTCATTCCTCCTCATTTATTCAACAAAACTAGCTCACCAAGATGTTAGTCGAAAATATCAATATAATTGTATATTCCCGTCAGATTCTATAACATTGGAATGGCTATAGCATGCCAATAGAATCTTTCCTCCTTAT
>NW_016923737.1:0-497 GCF_001483705.2 Eufriesea mexicana | reverse complement strand
TCATAGAATCTGGCTGGAAAATTCAATTTCATTGACAGTTTCGACTAATATCGTGGTGAGCTAACTCTGCCTTTCTTGCATAAATAAGGAGGAGCGATTCTATTGACGTGCAATAGCCGCTGAAATGCTCTAGAATCTGGCTGGAGAAATCAATTTTATTGACATCTTCGACTAATATTGTGGTGAGATACCTTTCTTGCATAAGTATGGAGGAAATATCCTATTGGCGTGTTATAGCCTTCGCAAAGGTATAGAATCTGGCTGGAAAGTTCAATTTTTTTGACAGTTTCGACTGATATCGTGGTGAGCTAACTCTCCTTCATAAATAAGTAGGAAAGGTACTATTGGCGTGTTATTGCCATTGCAATGCTATAGAATCTGGATGAAAAAATCAATTTTATTGACATTTTCGACTAATATCGTGGTCAGCCAGATTTCTTGCATAAACAAGGAGGAAAGATTATACTGGCAAGCTATAACCATTGCAATGCTATAGA
>NW_016923736.1:0-296 GCF_001483705.2 Eufriesea mexicana | reverse complement strand
GAGCACAGCTTATCGCAGAAATCCGCCAAACAGCAGTGTACAGCACAAAAGCTAGACCTATATTAAACAAACCCTTTTTTTCACATGGGGAAATTTACAGCACAAAAGCTAGACCTATATCAAACAAACCCTTTTTTCACGTGGGGAAATCTTCCAAAGATACCCAGCCCCCATAGGGGAGGGGGCGGGGTTATGAGGGACTTTTACCCACTATAACCCCCACGATGGCCAGTCCTTCGCATTTCGGAGCGCCCTGGACTTCGCGGCGACGCAAATGCTAGGACGCACCCGCGACG
>NW_016923735.1:0-1155 GCF_001483705.2 Eufriesea mexicana | reverse complement strand
CAGAGTCGAGCGGTGTATAGTTGACCAACGGAGAGGGCAGATATCCACAGAGACGCTGCGAATAGTACAAAGGTCAAAGTTATCCTGACCAAACATAACCTAACCTGGAAAGGCCATGCGCAGCCTAACACAACCTAGCGTGCCGAGGCCGCTATTTCTGGTCTCCGCAGAGCCAAGCAGAATATACTAGACAACAGTAGATGGCAGAAATCAAACGCATTGCAGTGAATATCACAAAGATCGAAGTTATCCTGACCAAACCTAACCAAACCTAACCCAAGCAAACGTAACACAATTCAGCATTGCGTGCCGCGACCACTACTGTTTGCGGCCCAAGAGACAAGTGGAATATGGTAGAGCACAGCAGAGCACAGAAGTCCAGAGAATATCTGTGCGCATCACAAAAGTCAGAGATATAACGTCCTAACCCAACTTATCCTAAACAAGGCGAACGGACTCTAACTCAACCCAACGTGCTGCGACAAGCATTGCTGGCCTTCACATTGCCAAGCGGAGCATATTAGAGGAGGGTGGAGCGCAGGAATCCACAGAAACGAAGTGTAAAGCAGGAAAGTCGAAGCTATCCAAACCTAACCAGAGCTAACGTAACATGACCAAACGTATTATACCTCAACCTATTGCGCCGAGATCACTATTACTGGCATCCCCAGAGGCAATCAGAACATACTAGATCGCTGTAGGGCGCAAAAGCCGACCGCATTCCAGTGTGCAGCACAGTAGTCAAAGATATCCTAACCTAACACAGACAAACTTAGCCTATCCTAACCGAGCGTAATCTAACTCAACCTAACGCGCCGCGGCCACTATTTCCGCCCTCCATTGAGTAAAGCGGAGCATACTTGATCACACTGGTGCGCAGAAATCCACGGAACAGCTGTGCGTAGCATAAAAGACGAAGCTATTCTGGACTAACCTAACCAAACATAGCATAAGCAAACGTAACCTTACTCCACCTAACAAACCTAGAGCACTATTGCCGACCTCCCCAGAGCCAAGCAATATATACTAGAGCACAGTAGATCACAGAAATCCGCGGCGTTGCATTGAAAGGCACAAAAGCCAAAGATAACATGACCTATCCTGACCTAACCTAACCCAACCAAACTTACCCTAACTCAGCATGTGGAGCCGAGA
>NW_016923734.1:0-1440 GCF_001483705.2 Eufriesea mexicana | reverse complement strand
TGTCGAATGTATCCTGACTTAATACTACCCAACCTAACCTAACCAAACATAATGTATCTCAACTTATCATGCCGCGTACATTACAGCTGTAGCTAGCCGCCACGAGGCCAAGCAGATGAGAGTACAGCAAATTAGAGGGCATGATACCACTCAATGACACTGTATAGAATGAAAGTCAAAACAATCCCAACCTAACGTAGCCTAACCTCACGAAACCAAGCGTAACATATCTCAAATTATCGCGGTACAACCACAAATGCTGGCGTAGCGATTGTCCAGCGGAGCATAGTAGACCTATGTAGAAGGCAGAAATCCACCGACTGACACTGCACAGCGCAAAAGTTAAAGCTAACCATTCCTAACTTAACCAACAGTGACATCGCCGGACCAAACCCAACTCAAAGTAACTTGACGAGACCACTATTGCTGTCTTTCCCAGAGCCCAGCAGAGCACGCTAGAGCGAATTAGAGCACAGAAATCCACAAAATTGCAGTGTATAGCACAAAAGTCGACGCTATTCCTTCCTAACTTAACCAAATCTACCCTAGCCAAACATAACTCACGTTGAGTAACACAACTCAACCTAAGGCGCCGCGGCCACTGTTTCAGGTCTCCCCACGGCCATGCAGAACATATCAGAGGAGAGTATGGAGCGAAATCCAGAGAATCGCAGTGTTCAGCAGAAGAATCGTAGCTATGCAGCCTTACCCATGTTACCATAAGCTAACCAAACGTAACCCAACAGAACCTAACGTGCAGCGGCCAATATTTCTGGCATACCCAGAGCAATGCTCAGCAATTAGGACACAGTAGAGCGAAAAAATCGACCGAAAGCAGTATGTGGCACAAAAGTCACAGGTGCCCTCTCAAAACCTAACGAATCGTAAAACCACCAAACGTAACCACACACAGCCAAACGCCTCGTCACCAATAATGCTCTCCTCCATAGAGCCAAGCAGAACATGTTCTTGTAAAGTGGAGCGCAGGAATACATAGAATCGCAGTCTAGAGCAGAAAAGTGAAAGGTACCCGAGCCTAACATGTCCTAACCTAACCTAACCAAACGTAGTCTAACTCAACATAACGTGCCGCGAACTCAATTGCTGCGCTCCTCTGAGCCATGCAGAACATATTCCACGAGAGTTAATGAAAAGTCAAAGATGCCAACGTACCGTAACCTAACGTAGCATGACTCAACATAACGTGCCGCGGCCACTGCTGCAGGCGACCACAAGGCCAAGCACAATATACCAGAGCACATAAGATCACAGGATTTCAACACATAATAGCGTATAGTACGATAGTCAAAGCTATCCTAACTGAAATTAACCTAACCTAATCAAACCAAACGCAACCTAACGCAAACTAACGTGCCTCTACCACTATTGCTCGCCTCGCCACAGTCGAACAGAGTATAGTAGAGCAGTGTGGAGCGCAGA
>NW_016923733.1:0-514 GCF_001483705.2 Eufriesea mexicana | reverse complement strand
ACCAATGGCAAATACAGCCATCTACTTGCCAGAGAATAGGTCTATCCAAAAATCTATAACCTGTTGTAGCTTGGCGAGTATATCGCTTAACGCCTTCAATCCAAGGGCAAGTACAGCCATCTACGTGCCAGAGAATAGGTCTACTCAAATCCTGTAGTCTCTTATTTTATAGCCTGCTGATTAGGTCACCTAACGCCTTCAACCAATGGCAAGTACACACATCCACTGGCCAGAAAATAGTTCTATTCAAAACCTATAATCTGTTATAGCCTGCTGAATAGGTCGCCTAACGCCTTCAACCAATGGCAAGTACAGACATCTACTTGCCAGAGAATATGTCTATTCAAAATCTATAACCTGTTATAGCTTGGTGAATAGATCGCGATACGCCTTCATTCCAATGGCAAGTACAGCCATCTATTTGCCAGGGTATAGGCCTATTCAAGGTCTCTAATCTGTTATAGCTTGGTGAATAGATCGCCAACCGCCTTCAACCCAATGGCAAGTACAGACA
>NW_016923732.1:26639-36336 GCF_001483705.2 Eufriesea mexicana | reverse complement strand
GTTAGGTCAGGATAGGTTACCTTTGACTTTTGCGCTTTACGCTGTTATTCGGTGGTCTTCTGCGCTCTAGTGTGCTCTAACCTGTACTGCTTGGGTCTGGTCATGCCAGCAATGAAGGTCACGGCTCGTTAGTTATATATATTCTACGTTCAGCTTGGATAGGTTAGGCCTCGTTTTGTTAGTGTGACATTGACCTTTGTGCTACATACTGCTATTCGGTGGATTTCTGCGCTCTACAGTGATCTTATACACCCTGCTTGGTGGTGGGATGGCCAGAAATAATGGCCGCGGCACGTTAGGTTCTGTTACGTTGCGTATAGTTATATTACGTTTGGTTAGGTTAGGAGAGGATGGCATTGACTTTGTGCTATAGGCAGATATTCGGAGGTCTTCGGCGCTCAACACTGTTCTACAATACCTCTGCTCGACACTCGGAAGGCCAACAATTGTGGCCCTGGCACGTTACGTTGGCTTTGGCTGCGTTAGGTTAGGTCACGTTATTGGGGGTTTGGTCTGGATATCTTCGACTCTTCTGCTGTATACCGTGATTATATGGACTTCTGCGCCCCGCTCTTGTCTAATATGTTCTGCTTCGCTCTCGGGAGCCCAGGGTTAGTGGTGGCGGCCAGTATGGTTGAGCTTGTTTACGTTCTGTATTGTTACGATTTGTCTGGTTAGGATCGAGTACCTTTGACTTTTGCGCTATACACTGTTATTCGGTGGGCTTCTGCGCCATACGTTGCTCTACTATACTCTGTCCGACTCTGGGGAGTCGAGCAATAGTGGTCGTGGCACGTTATATTGAGTTAAATTATGTTTGGTTAGATAAGGTTGGGCTGAGATTGGTTAGCATATCCTTGACTATCTTGCTATACGCAGTTATTCGGTGGATTTCTGTGATCTACTGTGCTCTACTGCATTCTGCTTTGCTCCGGGAAATACACAGGCAATGGTCGTGGCTGGTCATGTTGGGTTATGCTACATTTGGTTAGGTTAGACTATGTCGGGTTAGGTTGGGGTATCTACGGCTTTATTCATTTACAATGCTATCAGTTGGATTTCTGCAGTGTAATGTGTTGTAACACAGTCTGCTTGTCTCTTGTGCTATACACTTTCATTCGGTGGATTTGTGTGACCTACTGCGCTCTACTTCACTCTGCTTGGCTATGGGGAGGCAAGAAGCAGTGGTCGCTGCTCGTTATGTTGAGTTATGCTATGTCTGGTTGGTTTAGGTTTGGTCAGGCTATGCAGTGGTATCTATGGCTTTCGTGCTGTGCCCTGTTTTTCGGCGGGCTTCCGTGATCTGTTGTGCTCTACTACATTCTGCTAGGCTGTGGGGAGTCCAGGAGCAGCGGCCGCTGCAGGTTATGCTGAGATACGCTACGTACGGTTAGGTTGGGTTAGGTTATGATATCTTCGACTTTTGTGCTATTCACCACAATTCGGTGTATTTCTGCGTACAACTGCACCATAGTTCATTCAGCTTGCCTCTGTGGGGGCCAGCAATTGTGGTCTCGTTCTGTTTGGTTGAGTTAGTTTATGTTTGGCTATTTTACGTTTGGCTGGGTTAGGATATGCTACATATTCTTTTGTGCTATGCACCCCCTATTTGGTCTTCTCCTACGCTCTAATGGGCTCTAATATGCTCTGCTTTGCTCTGGGTTGGCCAGGGATAGTGGTCTCGGCAAGTTAGATCGTGTAAGGTTACGTTATGATAGCCTAGGTTACGAAGGCTCAGTTAGCGTTCCTTTGGCGTTTGCGCTGTAAACTGATACTCGGCGGACTCCTGCGTACTACGTTCCTCTACTATACAGTGCCCGACTCTGGGGAGGCCAGCAATAGTGGCAGTGGCACGTTAGGCTGTGTTCTGTTGCGTTCGGCAATACGAAGATTGGATGCATTACGATAGGATAGCTTTGATTTTTGTGCTATACACTGCTCCTCGGCGTGCTTCTGTGCTCCAGTGTGCTGTAATATATACTGCTTGCCTCTGGTGAGGCCAGCAATAGCGATCTCGGCACGTTAGGCAATGTTAGGTTAAGCTATGTTAGGTTCGGTTTGCACAGATTAGGTTACGACATCTTCGGCTTTTGTGCTATTCGCTGCAATGCGGTGGGATCCTGAGTACTACTGTGCTCTAGTACACCCGCTTTTCTTTGCGGAGTCCAGCAGTAGTGGACTCGTCATGCTAGGGTGTGTTAGGCTACGTTTGATTATGTTACGTTTGGCAAGGTTATGATAGGCTACTTCGCCTCTTGTGCTACACACTGCTATTCGGTGGGCTTTTGCGCTCTATTGAGTTCTAATATGATCTGCCTGGCTCTAGGGTGGCTAGTGATAGTGGTCTCGGCACGTTATGTTGTGCAAGGTTACGTTTCGTTAGGTTAGGTTAGGAAGGCTGAGTTAGGAATTCTCGGTTACGGCTTCCTTGGCATTTGTGCTGCAAACTGCTATTCGGAGGATTCCTGCGCTCTAGATTGTTCTGCTATACTCTCCTCGACTATGGGAAGGCGAGCAGTAGTGGTGCAGCGTGTCAGGTTGAGTGAGGCTACGCTATGCTATGTTGGAGTGGGTTAAGTTTGGTCGGGGTGGCTTTGACTCTCGTACTGCACTCTGTCACTCAGTGGATCTCTGCGCTCTACTGTGCTCCAGCACATTCTGCTTGTCTTTGTGTAGGACTGCAATAGTGTTCTCGTTATGCTAGGTTGAGTTATGTTACGCACGGTTATTTTACGCTTGGCTAGGTTGGGATAGGCTACTTTGACTTCTGTGCTATTCACTAACATTCCGACGATCTCTGCGCTCCAATGTCCTCTAATATGCTCTGCTTGGCTCTGGTTTGGCCAGCAATAATGGTCTCGTTACGTAATGTTGAGTTACGCTGCGTTTGGGTTGGTTAGGTTAGGTCAAGTTACCTCAGCATCTGTTTGACTTCTGTGCTATACACTGCAATGCAGCGGACTTCTGCGCTTTGCTGTGCTCTAGTACTCTCTGCTTGGCTCTGGCAAGGCCAGAAATAGTGGTCGCGGCACGCTACTTTTAGCTATGCAACGTTCGGCTATGTTACGTTTATGAGGTTAGAATAAGATAGTTTAGACTCTTGTGCTATACACTACTATTCGTCGATTCCTGCGCCCTCCCGTGTTCTAATATTTTCTGCTTGCTTCCGGTGATGCCAGCAATAGTGTTCTCGGCACGTTACATTCAGTTAAGTTATGTTTGGTTAGGTTCGGTTGGGGCAGACTGTTAGGATATCCGCGACATTTGTGCATTTCACTGGAATGCCGTGGGTATCTGCGCGCTACTGTGCTCTAGTACATTCTGCATGTCGTTGTGGAGGCCAGCAATAGTGGTCACGTCATGTCAGTTAGAGTTTGGTTACGTTGGGCTCTGTTACGTTTGGCTAGGATAGGATAGGCTACTTTGTCTTTTGTGCTGTACACCGCTACTCGGTGGATTTCTGCGCCCTAGGGTGCTATAATATGTTCTGCTTGGTGCTGGATATGCCAGCAATATTGGTCTCGCAACGTTATGTTGTGTTACACTACGTTTGGAAAGCTTACGTTAGGTAATGCTATGTCAGGATAAGTTTGGCCTTTGTACCATACGCTGCTATCCGGCGGATTTCTGCGCTCTACTGTCCTCTGGTTTGTTCCGCTTCGCTCTGAGGCGGCCAGTAATACTACTCCCGGCACGTCAGCTTGAGTTAGGTTACGTTTCGGTGAGTTCTGTTAGGTAGGCATGGAAAGGATTTCTTTGACTTTTGTTCTATGCCCTGCGGTACGGAAGATGTGAGCTCTCTACATTGCACTACTATACACCGCTCGACAACTGGGAGGCGAGCAATAGAGGTCGCGGCCCCTTAGGTTGAGTTACGTTATGTTCGGTTAGGATGACTTTGATTTTCGTGATGTACGCTGCACTTCGATGGATATCTGTGACCTGCAGTGCTCTACTACATTCCGCTTGAGTACGAGGTTGCCAGCAGCAGTAGTCGCGGCTCGTTATGTCGAGTTATGCTACGTTTGGTAATGTTAGGCCGGGATAGTTTAGGCTTTTGTGCCATGTACTGCCATTCGCTGGATTCCTGCGCACAACGTTGCTCTACTATACTCCGCTCGACTCTGGGCCAGCGAGCAATAGAGGACGTGTCACGTTAGGTCCTGTTACGTTAATATTGTTTGGGTTAAGTTAGGATAGTTTTTTGGGGATGGCTTCGAATTTCGTACAATGCACTGTTGTACGTGGATTTCTATGGTCGACTTTGCTCTACTACATCCAGCTTGACTCTGGGGTGGCCGGCAATAGCGGTCTCGGCACGTTAGGTTGAGTTAGGCTACGGTTGATTTGGTCACGTGAGATTAGGTTAGGTTATGTTAGGTATGACCCTAGTGCTCTACACTACTGTGCGGGGCTTCCGCGTGAACTGCTCTTCTCCACTGCATTCTGCTTGTCTCTGTGGAGTCCGGCAGCCGTGATCGCGGCACGTCCTGTTTGGTTACGCTACATTTGGTTGGATTAGATTATGTCAGGTTATGTCAGGATATCTTCGACTTTTTTGCTATTCACTGCCATGCGGAGAATTTCTGCCAACTACTGTGGTCTAGTACACTCCACTTGTCTTTGTGGAGGCCAGAAATAGTTGTCAAGTCATGGTTGGTTGACTTAGGGTATGTCTTGATATGTTACGTTTGGCTATGTTTGGATATTCTATTTTGACTTTTGTGCTTCACACATCTCTTCCTCGAGTTTCTGTGACCTTCTGCACTCTACTGCATTCCGCCATGCTCTGAGGAAGCCAGGAGCAGCAGTCGCGGCACGTCATGTTGAGTTATGCTACGTTCGGTTAGTTTATGTTAGATCAGGTTTGGTTATGGTATCTACGGCCTTTGCGCTATTCGCTGCAATGAGGTGGATTTCTGTGCTCCACTGTGCCCTAGTACATTCTGCTTGTCTCCGTGGGTGTCAGCAACAGTGGTTTTGTCACGTTAGGTTGAGTTTGCTTCGTTCGTTTATTTTACGTTGGGCTAGATAAAAATAAGCTATTTTGACTTCCGTGCTGTTCACTGCTGTTCGGTGGACTTTTGCGCTCGAATGTGCTCTTGTGTGCTCTGCCTGCTTCTGGGGATGCCAGCAATATTGGCCTCTTCGCGTTATGTTTCGATACACTAGGTTTGGGTAGGTAAGGTAGGGTCAGGTTATGTCAGGATATCTCTGACTTTTGTGCCATTCACTGCCATTCGGTTCACCTCGGTGCCATACTGCGCTCCAATATATCCTGCTTTGCTTTGGTGTGGACAGTAAAGGTGGCATCTGCACGCTAGCTTCAGCTATGATACGTTTCGCTAGGGTAGGTTAGGAAGGCGTGGTTATGTTTTCTTTGACCTTTGGGCCGTACAATGCTGTTAGGTGGATTCCTGCGCTCTACATTGCAATAGTATACTCTGCCCGACTCTGGCGAGGCGGGCAATATCGGTTGTCGAAATTAATTTTGAGTTAGACTATGTTCGGTTAGGATAGCTTTGACTTTCGTGCTATAGACTGTTATTCCGTGTATTTCGGTGATCTGCTGTACTCTACTTCATTCTGCTTGATTATGTATAGGACAGCAGTATTATTCCCGATACGTTATGTTTGGTTACACCACGCTTGTGTAGGTTACGTTAGGTCAGGTTAGGTTATGATACCTTCGACTCTTGTGATATACACTGCTATTCTGTGGATTTCTGCGCTCACTAATTGCTCTACTATGCTCTACGCGACACAGTGGAGTTGAGCAATACCGGTTCTGGCACGATACGCTGAGTTACGTTACGTTTGGCTGTGTTAGGTTAGGCTAAGTTTGGTTAGGATATCTTTGACTCCCGTGACATACACTGTCACGCGGTGGATTTCTGTGACCTACTGTGCAATACTACTTTCTGCTTTTCTCCGGGGAGGCCGGGAGTAGTGTTCGTGGCACGTCATGTTGGGCTGTGCTGCGTTTGGTTAGGTTAAATTGGGTCATGTTATGTTAGGATACCTTCGGCTTTTTGTTATTCACTGCAATGCGATAGATTAATGCGCTCTGTAGCGCTCTAGTACATTCTGCATCCCTCTGTTGGGAACAGCAATGGTGGTCTCGTCACGTTAGGTTGAGTTAGGGTACGTTTCGTTGGATAATGATTGGTTAAGCTCGGTCAGGTTAACTTAGACTTTCGTGCTATACACTGCACTTCGGTGTATCTCTGCGCTGTACTGTGCCATACAATATTATGCGTTGCCCTGGGTATGCCACCGATAGCGGCCGCGTCACGTTACGTCGAGGTAGGCAACGTTTTGTTTGGTAATATTAGCTTCGGTTAGGCCTGGATAGGTATGACCCTTGTGCTATACACTGCCATTCTATGAATTTCTGCGCTCTACTGTCCTCTGGTAAGTTCTTCTAGAATTTGGGGAAGCCAGCCGTAGTGGTCGGTGTACGTGAGGTTGTGCTGTGTTACGTTTCTGTATGTTAAGGTGGGACATATTTGGATAGTGTAGTTTCGACTATTGGGCTATTCACTGCAACGCGTTGGATTTCTGCGCACTGCTGTGCTCTAGTACATCCCGCTTGACTTTGTGGAAAACAACAGTAGTTGTCTCGTCATGTAATGTTGAGTTAGGTTACGTTTGGTTATGTTACGTTTGGCTAGGTTGGGATATGCTACTGAGACTGTTGTGCCAATCACTGCTATTCGGTGAATATCTGCGCTCTAATGTGCTCTAATTTGCTCTGCTTGGCTCTGAGGTGGCCAGCAATATTGGTATGGTCACGTCATGTTTCGATACACTACGTTTGGATAGGTCAGGTAAGGTCAGGTTAGGTGAGATTATGTTTGACTTTTGTGCTGTACACTGCAATGAGTTGGATTTCTGGGCCCTGCTGTGCTCTAGTATATCCTCCTCCGACCTGGGGAGAGCAGCAGTAGTGGCCTCGGCACGTTAGGTTGAGTTATGCTACGCTCGGATGTGTTTCGTTTGGTAATGTTATGGTAGGATAACTATATCTTGTGTGCTATACACTTCTACCAGCGGATTTCTGCGCTCTACAGTGCTCAAGTGTATTCTGCTTTGCTCTGCGGATGTGACCAGTAGTGTTCTCGTCATGTTAGATTGAGCTAGGCTACGTTTCGATATGTTACGTTTGGCTTGGTTAGGTCAGCCAACTTCGACTTTTGTGCCAATCACTGCTGTTCTGAGGACCTCTGCGCTCTACTGTGGTCTACGATATTCTGCCTGGCCCTTGGGAGGCCAGCAATAGCGGTCACGGCACTTAAGTTGAGTTAGGCAACGGTTGGTTAGGTTATGTTATCTTCGGTTATGTTTGGGCAGCTGTGACTATTGTGCTGCACAATGATTCTTCGGATTCCGGCGCTCCACTCTAATACTTTCCGCTCGACCCTGGGGAGTCCAGCAATAGTGGTCGCGGCACGCTATTTTGAGCTATGCTACGCTTCGTTGGGTTAATTTGGTTGAGGTTACGTCAGCATCACTTCAACTTTTGTGCTGAACACTGCTACTCGGTCGATTTCTACCGTCCGCTCTGCTACAATATGTTCAGCTTGGCTCTGGCAAGGCCAGGAATTATGGTGTCCGCACGTTATTCTAAGTGATACTACGTTAGGTTAGGTTAGGATATCTACCACTCTTGTGCTTTACACTGCAATGCGGCGGATTTCGGCCCTCTGCTGTGCCCTAGTATATTCCGGTTGGCTCTGCGGAGTTCAGCCATAGTGGTCTAGGAAGGTTAGGTGGAGCTAAGTTACGTTTGGCTATGTTATGTATGGATATGTTTGGCTAGGAGAGCTTTCACTTTAGTGCTATACACAGCAGTTCGTCGGATTTCTGCTCTATACTCTGATCTAGTATGCTCTGCTTTGTTCTGGGGATGCAAGAAATAGTGGCCGCGACACGTTAGATTGCGTTAGAATACGTTTGGGTATGTTAGGTTATGTTATGTTAGGCTAGGGTAGCTTTGTCTCTTGTGCCACACACTGCTATCCTATGGATATCTGCGCTCTTCTGTGCGCTATCCGAGCCCGCTTGTCTCTGTGGACGTCAGGAGTAGTGCTCTCGTCACGTTATGCTGAGTTGTGCTACGTTTGGTTATGTTACGTTTGTTCAGGTTTGGTTAGGATATCTTTGACTTTTCTCTAATCTAATACTCCCTGCTTTGATCTCGGAATGACAGAAATAGTAGCCACTGCGCGTTACACCGTGTTAGGTTACGTTTGGTTAGGTTAGGTTGGGATATCTTTGACTTTCGTGCTATACGCTGCCATTCTATGGACCTCTGCGCTCTACCTTCCTCTAGTATTTTCTGCTTGCCTCTGGGGAGGCCAGCAATAGTGGTCTCGGCGCGTCAGGGTGAGTTAAGTTAAGTTTGGTTGAGTTACGTTTCGTCATGTTAGGATAGGTTAGCTTTGACTCTCGTGCTATACACTGATATTCGGTGGGTTTGCACGCACCAAATAGATCTACTACACTCCGCCCGACACAGGGGAGACCAGCAATAGCGGTCGTGGCACGGTATGTTGAGATAGGCTAAGTTCGGTTCGGTTAGGTTGGGACAGGTCAGGTTAGGATATTGTAATCTTTTGTGCTATACACTGCAATGCGGTGGATTTCTTCGCTCTACTGTGTTCTAGTATATTCAGCTTGGCTTTGAGGAGGCAAGCAATAGTGTTCGCGCCACGTTAGGTTCGCTTTGATTACGTTTGGCGTGGTTAGGTTAGGTTGGGTAATGTTAGGATAGCTTTGACTTATGTGCTCAACACTGACCTTCTACGGACTCCTGTGCTCTGCTGTGCTCTGTTACATGCTGCTCGTCCCCGGGGCACCAGCAGCAGCCGTTGCGGCACGTTTGATTGTGTTTCGTTATGCTTGGTTAGGTTAGCTTAGGGTGGGTGTGATCAGGATATTTCCGCCTTTTGTGGTGTACACTGCAATGCGGTCGATTTCTTCGCTCTGCAATGCTCTAATATGCTCTACGTGACTCTATGTAAGCCAGGAACGGTGGTTGCAGCGAATTATGCTTAGCTAGATTACGTTCGGTTAGGGTAACATAGTTTTGACCTTTGTGCTACGCAGCACGCTATTATGTGGATTTCTCCGCTCTACTGTGCTCTAGTATATTCTCCTTGCCTCTGGGAGGGCAGCAACAATGTTCGTGGCAGGATTGGTTAGGTTAGGGTGCAAATGGCTAGCCTACGTTAGGAGACGTTTTGATAGAATAGCGTTTACCCTTGTCTATACACTGTCATTCGGTCGGCATATCTGCACTGCATTGCTCTACTGCCATTTGCTTGTCTCTGAAGCTGGGGGGGGGGCAGCAATGGCGGTCGTGGCACTTCAGGTTTGGATAGGTTACGTTTGGTTACGTTAGGTTGTGACGGGTTAGGATAGGTTAGTTCTGACTTTCGAGGTGTACACTGCTATTCGGTGGGTGTCATCGCTCTACATTGTTCTAGTAAACTCTGCCTGTCTCTGGGAAAGCCAGCAACACTAGTGTCGGCACTTCATGTTGAGTTAGACGACGTTCGGTCAGGTTAGGTTAGGACAGGTTGTGTCCCGGTTTGCGCTGGGCTCGGCCGCCCCTCCAACCACTGGGTGGGCAGCAAGGCGTGCTTACCGCCAAAGGCAAAATGCGCGGCTCGCCAGGCGCCTGCAGGCGCCG
>NW_016923732.1:11815-25906 GCF_001483705.2 Eufriesea mexicana | reverse complement strand
CCTCCACTTCACCATTATGCTTGCCGTCTCTCCTCGCACAGGTCTGGAACCACCCAGCGGGAAGCACCCTACCGCGCCGCGATGGGCGCTCGGGCGCCTCGACCGCGACCTCTTCGCCGCAGCCGCCCAGGTCGTCGCCTGGGCGGATACGGCCGTCGGGCGCGAAGACGAAGAAGCGGGGTTAGGGACGGAGCGGCTAAGGGCGGCGATGTCTGGCGTGTGCGTCGTCGCAGTGCCGCTGGTCAGGGTGCCACCTTCGCGGGGTGCAGTGCACTGGTGGTCGGCCGAAATCGCGCTGCTCCGGGAGATCTGCGTGCTCGCCCGTCGCCAGTACAATCGGGCGTGTTGCCGACGACGCGCGGTGTCCGCCCAGGAAATCGCGCGCCTCTAACGCGGGTACCGGTCCGCGGTGGGCAATCTCCGTAGGGAGATTTGCAGAACGAAATGTCGGCAATGGGAAGATCTCCTCGCGACGCTCGAAAGCGATCCGTGGGGACGCCCCTGTAAATTAGTAACGGGGAAGATAAGGGCATGGGCTTCCCCTGCGAACGACCGTTGTTCCGAACTAGTCGGATGTTCCGAAGAGCTGGAGGTCCTGCGGGAGGAGTTGGGCCGTGCGTTCGTTATGATGTGGCCGAGGAGCACCGCATCCGGACCGGACGGCATCCCAGACCGAGCCTTTCCAATGGCGTTGGGTGACAGTTTGCGACGGCTGTTCGACAGCTGCCTCAGGACCGGTCGCTTCCCGGCATGTTGGAAGAGAGGGAAGGTCGTGCTGATCCCGAAACTAGGGAAGCCGTCGAACTCACAGAAGGCATACGGGCCAATGTGCCTGCTCGACGAGGCGGGCATGCTCTTCGAGCGCGTTCAAGCTGCCCGCCGCCGAGAGCATTTGACGGACGTCGGTCCCGACCTCAGCGTCAGCTGTTTCGGATACCGGCATGGTCGGTCGACGATCGACGCGATCAAGCGCGTTCGTAGCCTGTCGGTGGCTGCCGTCGTCCTGGGCGGGGTGTTGCTGGCCGTCGGTGCGGTTATCGCCAACGCCTTCAACACCCTGCCCTCGGCCGCCATCCGGTGTGCCCTGTTCTACCACACGGTTCCCCAATACATGATGGCGGTGATCGTCGACTATTTAGCGGAGGGCTCGATCGAGTATCACGGACTATAACCGACCTTCGTGCGGGCAACGAACTGCGGGGTTCCACAGGGATCGGTACTCGGGCCGATCCTCTGGGACCTCGCGTACGACGCCCTGTTGCGCACTCCCCTCCCCGCGACCTGCGCATGACGTGTTACGCGGACGAAACGCTGGTGATAGCAGCCGGGTCGTGTTGGTAGGAGGCCACGCTGCGCGCGGAAAGCGGTGTGGCCCTCGTCGCGAATAGTATCCAGCGGCTGGGGCTGTGAATCTCCCCCGAGAAGACCGCGGCAATGTGGTTTTGACATTAGCACCACGGGAAGCCGCCCAAGTCCCTGATGCACGCGTGGAACGTCGTGGTCGAGGTACGGGACCGGATGGAATACCTCCTTGTCTTCCTCGATAGCCACTGGAAGTATGACGAACATTTTCTCGCGCTGCAACCACGCCTGGAAGTTATGGCAGGGACGCCGCGTAGCCGGCTACCCAACCTGGGAGGGCCGGGCGGGAGGGAGCGCCGCCTCCAAACGGGAGTCGAACGCTCGGTGGCACTATACGGGGCTCCGGATCTGGGCGAACGACCTGGTCGCCAGCCCGCGCATTCTGGCCGATTCTCCGGCGAGTCGCTCGCAGGATGACGATCAGGGTTGTGCGCGGTTACCGCACGATATACCACGAGGCTGATGGTCCGAGCGGGTGTCCCGCCGTTCGAAATGCAAGCGGTATGGGTGGCCAGTATCTACGGTCTCCTACACGCTGGCGGTGGCGGTGCTCCTGAAGAAATGGCCGTTTCCTTGTGGCGAAGGTTTCGACAGTCCATCATGACCGCCTGGCGAGCTCCGGGCTATCGAGGCCGTGCCCCCGTGCTGCATGCATGGGGGCGCAGCGGCAGCTGGCACACTTTCCGCCTTCCAGTGGTGCAAACCGGGAGCGGGTGCTTCGGGGGGTACATGTGTCGTATCGGGCGGGAACGTGAGACGCGGTGTCATCACTGCAGGGAAGGGCTGGACACGGCGCACACGCTAGAGGAATGTACGGCGGGGGCTCGCGAGCGCCGGGTACTTTGTCGTGTGGTGGGTCGGGACCATTCACCCCCCGTCGTCGTGACGCGGATGACGGAGTGCTTAGGGGCGTGGCGTGCGGTGGCCTCCGTCTGCGAGGCGGTTATCCTACAGAAGGAGGCCGCGGAGAAGGCCCGCCAGCATAGCGCGTGCTCCTCGCGCGTAGGGCGGCGGAGGCTGCAAGCGCGGCGCCGGCGGGCGACGCGCGCACTGCCTGATGCGTTAATGCGTTACACCTACGCCTTCGCTAGCGACCATGTACCTGCGGCCGGTGAGACCGTCTCTCTCTCCCGTTGTATGCTAGGTCAGGGAGACCACGAGCTGGCGTGCGGTGGCCCGTCAGTTCGAGAGACCGTGGTCCGGGCGCGCGGCGTCCGCACGGTATGCGTGCGCTGCTGTGTGGTGGTATGCGTGTTGTGTGTGTGTGTGCGTGTGTGCGTGTGTGTGCCTGTAATCGACCCGTCTCACGCTCATGGACATAATCGTCACTGGTGAGATTTCCCGTCGCGCCGGGAGGGAACTGCGGTTGCGTCGCGGGGGCTTCCTGGCAATTTCGTCGCCGCGAAGTCCAGGGTTCACCGATATGCGAAGGGCTGGCCATCGTGGGGTTCTTAGTGGGTAAAAATCCCACATAACTCCGCCCCCTCCCCTAAGGCGGCCGGGTACCTTTGATGATTTCCCCTCGTGGAAAAAAAGACACGTTGTGTAAGGGTATCTTCTACTTCTGTGTTATGCACCGCAATGCGGTTGGTTAATGCGATCGGATGTGCTCTGGTATATTCTGCTAGGCACTGGTGAGGGTAGCACTGATTGCCTCGGCACGTTAGTTTCAGTTAGGTTGCGTTTGGTTATATTACGCTTGGACAGGCTATGATGTGATAGCTTTGACTTTCGTGGTATACACTCCTATTAAGTGGATTTCTCTGTTCTACATTGCTCTACTAAACTCTGCTCAACTCTGGGGTAGCGCGCAATAGTGTCCGTGGCACAGTAGGTTGGGTTACGTTACGTTTGTTTAGGTTAGCCTAGGTTAAGTTTGGTTAGGATACTCTTGACTTTCGTGCTATACACTGTTATCAGGAGGATTCCTCTTATCTACTGTGCTCTACTACACTATGCTTGGCTACGTTGTTGCCAGGAGTAGTGGTCGCGGCATGATATGTTGAGCTATGCTGCGTTCCTTCAGGTCAGGTTAGGTCAAGTTAGATTATGATATTTTCGACTTATGTGATATACACGGATATTCGGTGGATTTCTGCGCTCTACATTGCTCTACTATACTCTGCTCTACTCTGGTCGCTAGCAATGATTGCCGTGGCACGATAGGTTGAGCTACGTTACGTTATGCTATGTTTGGTCAGGGTAATATCGTCTTGCGTGCTGTACACTGTTATTTGTTGGATCTCTATGATCAAATGTGCTCTACTGTATTCTGCTTGGCTCTGGGGAGGCCAGGAGCAGTGGTTGGGGCACGTTGCGACGGGCTATGCTTGGCTTGGTTGGGTTAGATTAGGTCATGTCAGGTTAGGATATCTTCGACTTTCGTGCTATTCACCGCAACTCGGTGGATTTCTGCGCCCCACTGTGCTCTTGTACATTATGCTTGTCTCTGTGGGGGTCAGCAATTGTGGTCTCGTTATGTTAGTTTCAGTTAGGCTACGTTTGAATATGTTGGGTTTGGTTTGGTTTGGATATTCTCATCCGACTTTTGCGCTGTTCACTGCTATTCGGCCGATTTCTGCGCTCTATTGCGCTCTAGTATGCTCTGATTGGCTCTGGGAGGCCAACAATATTGGTCTCGTCACCTTGTGGTGAGTTACACTACGCTTGGATATATTAGGTGATGACCAGTTCTGTCAGGACATGTTTAACTTTTCTGTTGGAGGCTGCAATGCGGAGGATCTCTGCGTTCTGCTGTGGTCTAGTATTTTCTGCTTCGTGCTAGGGAGGCCAGCAATAGTGGTATCGGCACGTTAGGTTGAGTTGGTTTACGTTCGGTTAGGTTAGCTTAGGTTAAGGACGGCCAGGTGAACCTAGACTTTCCTGCTGTACACTGCTATTCGGAGTACTCCTGCGATGTACAGTGCTGTACTATATTACGCTTAGTCATGCGAATCACAGCAATATTGGCCTTGGCACGTTAGTTTGAGTTTGGTTACGTTTGGTTGGTATAGGTTGGGCTCTATTCGGTAAGGTTAGCTTTCACTTTCGAGTCATACACTGTTGTGCGTTGGATTTCTGCGCTCGACTGCGCCCTGATATACTCTGCTCTCCTCTGGGGAGGAGAGCAACAATGGCCCCGGCACGGTTGGTTGAGCTATGTTACGATTGGTTTGGTTAGGTTAACCGTGTTTAGTTAGGATGGCTTCGGTGGACTTCTGTGGTCGACTATGCACTACTACGTTCTGGTTGGCTCTGGAGAATCCAGCTGCTGTGATCGCGGCTCGTTACATTGCGATATGCTACGCTTGGTTGCGTCAAGTTCGGTCTGGTTAGGTTAGGATGCATTCGACTCTTGTGCTATTCACTGCAATTTCGGTGGACTTCTGCGCACAACCGCCCTTTAGAGCATTCCGCTTGATTCCCTGTCGGTCAGCAAAGTGGTGTCGTCACGTTTGGTTGAGCTGGGCAGCGTTTGAGTACGTCACGCTTGGCTAGGTTAGGATAGGCTTCTTTGACATTTGCGCTCTTCACTGCTGTTCGGTGGATTTCTGCGCTCCTCATTGCTCTACTATACCCTGCTAGACCCTGCGGAGGCCAGCAATGGCGGTCGTGGAACCATTGGCTTCGTTAGGTTACGTTTGGTTATGATATGTTGGGTCACGTATGGATATGATTTGTTCGACCTCTGTGCTATACTCTACTCTGCTCCAGTATATTCTTCTCGGCTATGGGGAGGCCAGCAGTATTGGTCTCGGCTCGTTAGTATGAGTTAAGCTACGTTCGGTTAAGTTACCTATGGTTATGTTACGTTAGTGTAGCTCCGACTATTGCGCTGTACACTGCGATTCTATGCACATCTGCGCTCTACTCTCCTCTAATATGTTCTGCTACACTCTGAGGAGGGCAGCAATGGAGGTCTCGGCACGTTAGGAGAAATTAGGCTGTGTTTGGTTACGTTACGTTTGGTCAGGTCGGGACTGGACAGCTTTGGCTTTCGTGTTATACACAGGTATTTGGAGGCTTTTTGCGCACTATTACGCTCCAGTATATTATGCTTCGCAATGGGCAGGCCAGCAAACGTGGTCTCGGACGTTAGGCTATGTTAGAATACGTTTGGGTGGGTTTGGCTCCGTTGCGTTTAGTTAGGATTTCTTTGACTTTTGTGCTGCACACGGCTGTTCTATGGACTTCTGCGCTCCACTGTGCGCTGTCACAACCTTCTTGTGTCTGTGGATGCCAGTGATAGTGGTCTCTGCACGTTAGATTTGGTTATACTTCGTTTGGCTGGGATAGGTTTGATTATGTATGGTTGTGATAGGTGTGACTTTTGTGCTATACCCTGCTGTTCGGTCGATTTCAGCGTCCTACATTAGTCTGTTATACTCACCTTGGCTCAGGGAGGCAAGTAGTGGTGGCCCAGGCAGGACAGGTTATAACACAAAAGTCAAAGTCCTCCTATACTAACTTAACAAAACGTAACATAAACGTTCGTAACATAACTCAAACTAACGTTCCTACACCTCTATTGCTGACTTCCGCAGAGTCAAGCAGAATATGCGAAAGCACAGGAGACCGCAGATATCCACCGCATAGCAGTGTACAGCACGAAAGTCAAACTATCGTGTCCTAACTTGACCAATCGTAGCATAACCGAACGTAACATAACTCAACATAACGAGCCGCGACCACTATGGCAGGCCTACCCGGGGTCAAGCAGAATATACTAGAGTAGAACAGAGCGAAGAAATCCACCGAAGAGCAATGTGCGGCACGAAACTCATACCTACCCTAACCGAACTGTACCCGACATAACCAATGCAAACGTCACATAACACAAAACAACTTGCCGAGACCTCTGTTGCTGGTACCGCCAGGGCCAAGTAGAATATATTATTGCTAAGAAGAGAGCAGAAATCCACCGAATAGCAGTGCACTGCACAAAAGTCGAAGCTACCATATCCTAACCTAACCAATCGTAACATAAACAATCGTAAGCTAGCACAATATAACATTCCGCGGCCGCTATTGGTGGCCTACCCAGGGACAAGCAGAATATTGTAGAGCAGAGTGGAGCGCAGGAATCCACTGAAAAACAATTTATGGCACGTCGCTATTGGTGGCCTACCCAGGGACAAGCAGAATATTGTAGAGCAGAGTGGAGCGCAGGAATCCGCTGAAAAACAATTTATGGCACGAAGGTCCATGCAACACCAACCTAACCTAACCAAACATAACGAAGGCAAGCGTAACATAACACAAACCCGCTTGCCGCGACAACTACTGCTGGCCTCAACGGAGCAGAACAGAAACCATTGGAGGAGAAAGGAGTGCAAAAATCTATAGATTCGCAGTGCGTAGCGGAAAGGTCAGAGCTATCCAAACCTAACCCATACTTACGTATGCTCACCAAATGTAGCATAACTCTACCTAGCGTGCCGCGACCACTCCTGCTAGCATCCCCGTAACAGTGCAGGACATAGCAGGGGAGAGTAGTGCTCGAAAATCCGTAGAAACATTGTGTATAGCAGAAAATCAAAGCTACCCAAACCAAAACCACTCTAACAGAGCATAACCAAACGTAGCGTAACACAACATAACGTGCCGAGAATAGTGGTTTAGTGCTGGAAAGTTAGAGCATTCCAAACCATACTATGCCTGGCCCAACCGAACCAAACGTAACCCGACTCAACGTAACGTGCAGAGGCCGCTATTGCTGGCCCTCCCAGAGCCATGCTAAAAGCATTAGAGCACTGTACTGCGTAGAAGTCCACATAATAGCGGATTATAGCACTGAAGTCAAAGTTATCCTCCCCTAAAGAGACCAATCGTAATATAACCGAACGTATCCTAACTCAACTTAATATGCCGCGGCCGCTATTATTTGCCCCCCGAAAGCCAAGCAGAACACATTAGTGAAGAGTAGATCGCAGAAGCCCATGGAATCGCAGTGTATATGAGAAAAGTAGAAGCTTCCCAAACCTATTCCAAACAAACAGAACAAAATCAGACATAGCCCAAATCAACATAACTTGCCGAGACCGCTAATGCTGCCCACCCCAGAGCCAAGCAGGAAGTACCAGAGCTTAGTAGAGCGCAGAACTCCACCGAACAGCATTATATAGCACAAAAGTTAAAGCCCACTTAACCAAACTCAGCATATCCCAAAATAGCACTATTAACCTGACGCAAAATAAAGCCCCAAGACAACTATTGCTGGCCTCCCCTGAAACAACCAGAACACATTAGTGGACAGTAGATCGCAGCAATCCATAGAATCGCAGTATATATCAGAAGAGTCATAGCTACCCAAACCTAATCCAAACCAACAGAAAGTAACCAAACATAGCGTGCCGTGACCGCTTCAGCTGCCTTTCCCAGAGCCAAGCAGGACATACTAGAGCAGATTAGAGCGCCGAAATCAAACGGATAGCAGTGCACAGCAGAATAGTTAAAGCTATCCTGGCCAAACTCAGCCCGACCCAACCTAACCGAACGTAGCCTGACTCAACTTAACGTGCTGAGGCCACAGTTTCTGGCCCTCCCAGTGCCAAGCTGAAAGCATTAGAGCCCAGTAGGGCGCAGAGACCTACTTCATAGCGGAACATAGCACTAAATTTGCAGGTATCATCTTCTAACCTATGCAATAGCAACAAAACCAAACGTAACCTAACTCAACCTAACCTGCCGCGACCACTATTACTGGCTTCCACAGAGCCAAGCAGAACACATTAGTGAAGAGTAGAGCGCTAAAGTCCATAGAATTGCAGTGTATGTCAGAAAAGTCGAAGCTATCCAAGCCTATCCCAAGCCAACGGTACATACCAAACATAGCCCAACTCAGCCTAACATGCAAGTATGCAAGCAGGGCATACTAGGGCGCAGTAGAGCGCAGATATCCACCGAATTGCAGTGTTCAACCCAAAAGCAAAAGCTATCCGGTCCAAACATAGGCAGACCCAAACAAGCGGAACGTAACCTGACACAACATAATGTGCCGAGACCACCATTGCTGGCTTTCCGAGAGCCAAGCCGAAAGCATTACAACTTAGTAGGCTGCAGGAATCAACCTAATAGCAGAATATAGCATTAAAGTCGCAGCTACCTCTCCTAAGCTAACCAAACATAACCAAACTCAACATAACCCAACGCAATGTGGCGTGGCTACCATTGCTGGCCTCCTCAGAGCCAGGCATAGCACGTTAGTGGAGAGTAGGGCACAGAGATTCATAGAATCGCAGTGTACATTAGAAAAGTCGAGGCAAGCCAAACCTAAACCAAACGCACAGAACGTAACCAAACAGAGTATAACACAACCCAACGTGCCGAGACCGCTATTGCTGCCAACCCAAGGGCCAAGCAGGTTATGCTACAGGAGAGTAGGGCGCAGAAGTCCACCATATACCAGTGTACAGAGCGAAAGTTAAAGCCACCAGAGCCTAACCGATCCAGACCTAACCGATCGTAACATAACAAAGCGTACCCCAACACAACTTAACTTGCCGCGACTACTAAGGTTCGCCTCCCCAGAGTCGTGCAGAACACATTAGTGGAGAGTAGAACGCAGAAATCCAAAGAACCTCAGTTTATAACAGAAAAGTCGAAACGACCGAAACCCAAAGCAAACAAACAGGACAGAACTAAACAAAGCCTGTCGCAACCTGTCGTGCCGAGACCGCTGTTTCTGCCCGTCCCAGAGCCAAGCAGGATAAATTAGTGCACAGTAGAGCGCAGAAAACCACATAATAGGAGACCATATAAGCCAGATCAGCACCACCACTCCAAATTTAACCAATCGTAGCATAACCAAACGTAACCGAACCTAGCCTCACGTACCGCGACCACTATTGCTGGCTTCCACAGAGCCAAGCAGAGCACAGTGGTGGGGAGTAGAAGGTAGTAGTCCGTAGAATCGCAGTGTACATCAGAAACGTCACAGCTACACAAACCGAGCTCAATCTATGAGAACATATCCAAACATAGCATAACCCATCCTAACGAGCCGGGACCGCTATTGCTGCGCTACCAAGCGCCAAGCATGCCATACTAGAGCACAGTAGAGCGCAGAAGTCCACCGAATAGCTGTGGACAGCGCAAAAGTCATAGTTATCATATCCTATCCTAACCAAGCCTAAATAACCAAACGTAACCTAACTCCACCTAACGTGCCTAGATCAATACTGTTGGCCTCCCCATCGCTAAGCAGAACATATTGGAGGGGAATGGAGAGCAGATGTCAATAGAGTGGCAGTGTATAGCAGAAAGGTCAAAGCTATTCATACCTAACCCATGCTAACGTAACCTAGCCAAACGTAACCTGACTTAACCAAACCAGTCGCGGCCACTACTTCCGGCCTCCCCAAAACGAAGCAGGGAATATTAGAGCACAGTAGATCGAGGACATCCACCGCATCGCAGTGTATAGCAGGAAAGCCAAACCTACCTTTTCCTGACATGACCAATCGTAACGTCGCCAGGCGTTGCGTATCTCAACAGTACGATTCGCTACCTCTTTTGCTGCTGTCCGCAGATTCAAGCTAAACATATCAAACGAGAGTAGAGAGCAGAAATCCATAGAATCGCAGTTCATTGAACAAAAGTCTAAACTATCTTATCTTTAGATAACCAAACGTATCATGACGAAGCGCAGCCTAACACATCCTATCTTGCCGAGACCACAGCTGCTGGCCTCTCCTGCGCAGAGCAGAGCATATTAGAGAGCAATAGATAGCAGAAGCCAACCAAACAGCAGTGTATAGCACAAGAGTCAAAGTTATCCCAACCTAACGTGGCCCAATCTTTCCAAACCGAGCGCAGTCTAACAGAACGTAACGTGCCGTCTCTATTATTGCTGGTATCCCCGGAGCCGAAAATAGCATATTAGAGCAGTGTAGAGCGCAGAAATACAACGAAAAGCAGTGCATAGCCCAAGAGTCGAAGATATCCTAGCCATACCTGACCGAACCTAACCTCACCGAGAGTAGTCTAACTCAATATAACGTGCCGCGACTACTGTTGCTGCCCCCCCCCCCTGTGCGATGCAGAAGGTAGTAGAGCACAGTAGATCACAGAAGAACACAGAATAGCGGTGTGTAGCACGACAGTCTATGCCACGCTAACCAAACTTAACCTAACCTAACCTAAATAAACGAAACCTATCTCAAGCTAACGTTCCACGGCGACGATTTCTGGGCTCCCCAGAGTCGAGCAGAGTATAGTGGAGCAATGTTGAGCACAGAAAGCGATCGAACTGCAATGTGTAGCGCAAAATTCAATTAAACCCCAGCAAAACCGGCCAAACGTTTCCTAACCAATCGTAAACTAACTGAATCCAAAGTGCCGTGGACAAAATTGCTGGCCTCCGCAGAGCCAAGCAGAATATATTAGATATCAGCAGAGCCCAGGAATCCACCGCATTGCAGTGTAAAGCGCAAGGATCAAAGATATTCAAACCTAACATGACCTTACCTAACCTAACGAAGCATTGCCTAACACAATACATCGTGCCGAGTGCACGATTACTGGGGTCCACAGAGCTGAATAGAGCATATTGGAGCACAGAAGAGCGCAGGAATTCACCGAGTAGCACTCCATGGCACAGAAAAGTCAAAGCTATCTTATCCCAACCTAGACAAACGCAACATAACCCAAGCCAACATGCCCAGGCCCTTCTGGTATCCCCAAATTCGAGCAGAGTTTGGTAGAGCAATGTACAGCGCAGAAATCGGCGAAGTAGCAGTGTGCATTCGCAAAGGTCATAGAAACATTGACCAAACCTGCCTAACCTAACCAAACCAACAGTAACACACTTCAACCAAGCGTGCCGAGACCACTATTGCTGTCCTCCCAGGCGCAAGCAGAAAATACAGCAGCACAGTATAGCGCAGAGGTCCATCGAATAGCAGTGTATAGCACAAAAGTCAGAGATGTCATAACCTTACCTGATATAACCTCGCCCAACCAGGAGTAGCATATCGCGACGTGACTTTCTGAAACCACTGCCACTGGCGACCCCAGAGCCGAGTTGAGTATAGTAGAGCAGAGCAGAGCGCAGAAATCCACCGAGTAGATGTTTATAGCACAAAAGACAAAGCTTACCTGTCCTAACATAACCACACGTAACGCAACCGAACGTAACATAACTCAACCTAACGTGCCAGGGCCACTGTGGCTAGCTTCACCAGGGCCGCGCGGAACATGTCAGATGAGAGTAAAGCGCCCATAGAATCGCAGTGTATAGCCGAAAAGTCGAAGATATCTAAACCTAAACCAAACAGTCATAACATAGCCAAACGTAGCCTAACCAAAAGTTGCGTACCGCGACCACTCTTTCTGGCATACCCTGAGTCGAGCAGAGTATGGAAGAGCAATGTAGATAGCAGGAATCGTCCGAACAGCAGCGTATGATGCAAAAGTCAAAGCTGACTTATCCTCGCCTGACCAAACGTAACGTAACCAAGCGCTACCTAACTCAACCTATCATGCCGCGACCTCTATTTCTGTCCTCCTCGGAGCCAAGCAGAATATACTCGAGCACAGAAGTGCAAAGCACAAAGGCCAAGGTATAAGAGTCGAGCATTGCATACTCGAGCAAGGTAGATCGCAGATGTCCATCGAATACCGGTGAATAGCACAAAAGCCTAGCTACCCCATAATAACCTAACCAGACGTCACAAGACAAAGCGTTATCTAACTTAACCTAACGTGGCGGGACAATTACTTCTGGCCTCCACACACTCGAGCAGAGTATTGCAGAGCGACGTAGAGCGTAGGTATCCACCGAAAAGCAGTGTACGGCACAAAAGTCAAAGCAATCCTATCCTACCGTAACCAAATATAGTACCACCAAACGCAACCTAACCTGCCGAGGCCACCATTGCTGGCCTCCCGTGAGCTAAGCAGAATATACTGGAACAAAGTAGAGCGCACAAGGCCCCAGATAGCTGTGTAAAGCACAAAAGTCAAAGATATACTAACTGAACCTCTCCTAAGCTAACCTTACCATACGTAGAATAACGAAATGTAACAAACCGAGACCTGTATTGCTGGCCTCCCCAGAGACAAACAGAAAATATTAGAGCACAGTGGAGCGCAGAAATCGACAGAATAGCCGTGTACAGCACGAAAGCCAAAGCTACCCTTTCCTAACCTAACTACACATAATACGAGCAAACGCAACCAAACACAACTTAACGTGCCTAGGCCACTATTGACACCCACAGAGCAAACCAGAATATGCCAGGCACAGAAGTGCGCAGAAATCCGTCGCACTGGAGTGCATGGCGCCAGAGTCCAATATAACCTTACCTAACTTGACAAAACCTAACCTAGGCAAAGGAACCCTCACTCAATCTAACGTACCGAAACCACTACTCCTGTCATCCGCAGCGCCAAGCAGGGCATATTAGAGCGCAGTGGATCGCGGAAATCCACCCAGTAGCAATGTATATCCCAAAAGTCGAAGCTACCGTATCCTAACCTGACAAAACTCAACATGAGCAGACGTAACGTGAACCAAACTGACGTGCCACGACCGCTACTGCTGGCCACACGAGAGCTAAGCAGAGTACCGCAGAGCAACGTAGAACGCTAAAATTGTCAGAATTGCAATGTGAAGCACAATATTCACTGCGATCATGACCGAACATAACCAAACCTAACCTAACCAAGCCAAACGTCCCGAGAGAACAATTCCTGGCGTCCACAGAGACAAGCAAATTGCGATAGCGCTCGTAGGAGCGCAGAAGTCTATAGAATAGCAATGTGTGCCACAAAAGTCAAAGCTACCCTAACCTAACACAACGTATCCTAACATGACCATACGTAACCTGACTCAACCTGACGTGCCGCGACAACCGCTTCTGGCAACCCGAGAGCAGAGTAGAGCGGAATAGACCAATGTAGAGCGCAGGAGTACGCAGAATAGCAGTGTATAGCACAAAAGTCAAAGCTACCCTGTCCTAACCTATCCAAACGTAATGTAAACAAACGTATCCACACTTAACCTAACGTGCCGAGACCTCTATTGCTGGAATCACCTGTGAAAGGCAGAATATACTAGCGCAATGAGGAGCGGAGCAGCCACGAATGGCAGCGTATAGCACAAAAGCCAAATACATCACAAGCTAACGCGACCTAACCTAGCCAGACCAATCGTAGTCTAAATAACTTTAACGAACCGGACCACAATTTTTGGCCTCCCCAGTGCCAAGCAGAACATATTAGAGCACATATTAGGGCAGAATTCCGCCGGACCGCATTGTATATCGCAAATGTCAGAGTTAGAACCTCCGAACCTAACCAATCGTAACGTAACCGATCGTAACATATCCGAACTTAACGTGACTCGACCGCTATTGCTGGTCTCCCCAGACTCTAGCAGTGCATAATAGAGCAATATGGTGCGCAGGAATCGAACGTATTGCAGCTTATTTCACAAAAGTCAAAGTTACCCTAGTCTAACCTGACCTAACGTAAGCTAACCAAACGCAGCGTAACTCAACCTAACTTGCCGGTGCCACTGAAGCTGGTCCACAAAGAGACAAGCTGTACGTACTAGGGCAGATTAGAGTGCAGAAATAAACCTCATTGCAGTGAAAATCGCAAAAGCCAAACGTATTCCAACCTAACCAGACCTGACCTAACCTAACCAAACGTAGCACAACTCAACGTAACTTGCCGGTGCCACTAATGCTGGCCCACCCACAGACAAGCTGAATGTGTTGTAGT
>NW_016923732.1:0-11802 GCF_001483705.2 Eufriesea mexicana | reverse complement strand
CCCATACAAACATAACCTAGCCAAATAAAACCTGAGACAATATAACGAAACGCGACCACTATTGCTGGACGCGGCATGGCCTAGCAGATAATAGTAGTGCGCAGTAGAATGCAGAAGTTCTCCGAATAGCAGTGTATGGCACAAAAGTCAGATCTATCCTGTCCTAACCTAACGCAACGTATTACATAACTCAACCTAAAGGGCAGAGGCCGCTATTTCTGGCCTCCGCAGAACCAAGCAGGATATGCGAGACAGCAGTGGAGCGTAAAGATCGACCGCATTGCAGTGATCGGCTCAAAGGTCAAAGACGTCCTGTCCAAATCTAACCTAACATAACCTAGCCAAACGTAACACAACTCAACCTAACGTCCCGCGACCACTATTGCTGGCGTCCCCAGAGGCAAGCTCAGTACGATAGAGCACACTAGAGCATAGAAGTCCATAGAACATCTGTGCTGAACATAAAAGTCTAGGATATCGTAGCCTAACCCGACACAACCAAACCTAATCGAACGTAATCTATCTCAACGTAACGTGTCGCGACCAGTATTGCTGGCCTCCACAAGGTCAAGCAGAGCACATTAGAGGAGAGTGGAGCGCAGAGATCAATAGGTTCGCAGTGTATAGCAGAAAAGTCGAAGCTACCCAAACATAACCTATGCTAACATGACATAACCAAACGTATCGTATCTCAACCTAATGTGCCGAGACCGCTATTACTGGCTTCCCCAGTGCCAAGCGGAACATAACAGGGCAAAGTAGAGTACAGATAACCGCCGCATTGCAGCGTAAAGCGCAAAAGTCAAAGATAACCTAACCTACCCTGACCTAACCAAACTTATCCGAACATATCCTAACAGTGCGAAACGTGCCGATACCACTATTGCTTGCTATCCCGGGTCCAAGCTGAACATATTATGGCAACGAAGAGCGTAGAAATCCACCACATTGCAGTGTTAAGCAATAAAGACTAGGATATCCTATCCTAACCTGACGTAACCTAACCTAACCGGACGTAGCCTAATTCAACATTATGTGCCTCCACCACGATTGCCGTCTCTGCCAGAGCCAAGCTGAATATATTAGACCACAGTAGAGTGCTGAAAACCGCCAAATGGCAGTGTAGAGCAAAAAAGTTGAAGCTATTCTCTCCTAACGTATCCAACCGTAATATACCCAAACGAAGCTTAAGCCTACATAACGTGACGCCACAACTATTGCTGGTGTCCCCAGAGACAAGCAGAGTATGATAGGGCACAATAGAGCCCAGAAGTCTATAGGATAGCAGCGTTTTGCACAAAAGTCTAATCTATCCTCTCCTAACGTAGCCAACCGTAACATAACCAAAAGCAACCTAGTTCAATCTAACGTGCAGGGGCCATTATTGCTGGCTTCCACAGGGATGAGCAGAGTATAGTAGAGCATAGCAGAGCGCACAAATCCACCGGATACCAGTCCATGGCAAGAAAGTCAAAGCTACCGAGACTTAACCTAACCAAACGTAACATAACAAAAGCTAACGCTGCCGAGTCCATTATTTCGGGCCTCCACAGAGCAAAGCAGTGCATATTAGAGCGCAGTATGGCGCAGAAATCCAACGAATAGCAGTATATAGCACAAAAGCAAAAGCCATCATAGCCAAACATAACACAACCTAGCCTGGCTAGACGTAACGTAACCCAAGCTATCGCGCCACGACCACTATTACTGGCCTTACCATAGTCGAGCAGAAAATCGTAGAGCAATGTAGAGTGTAGAAATCCACCGAATAGCAGTGTATAGGATAAAAGTCAAGGCTATACTTTCCTTTCCCATCCGAACGTAATATAAGCAAACGTATCCTAAATCAAACTAATGCGCCAAGACCACTATTACTGGCATCCCCAGAGCCAAGCAGGACACACTAGAGCACGGTGTAGCGTAGAATTCCGCAGCATTCCAGTGTACAGCACTGGAGTCAAAGTCATGGTAGCCTTATCCAGACAAATCTATCTAAACCGTAAGTAGTCTACCTCAACCTGACGCGGCGGGCCACTATTCCTGGCCTCCCCATACTCGAGCTTAGTATGGTAGGGCAAAAGAGAGCGCCAAATACTCCGCATTTCAGTGTACAGCACAGAGGAAAAAGATATCCTATCCTAAACCAAACAAACAAGACCTAACCGATCGTAAGCTATCCCTACATAACTCGCCGCAACCACAGTTTCTGTCCTCCACAGAGCAAAGCGGAGCACACGTGATTGCAGTAGAGCACAGAAATCCCCAGAATAGCAGTGTATAGCGTAAAAGTCAAAGCTCTCCTTATCTAACACAACCTAACGTGCCGCGACCAGTATCGATGGCGTCCACAGAGTCAATCAGAACGTAATAGAAGCTGAAGAGTGCAGGGACTCATAGAATTGCCGTGTATAGCAGAAAAGTCGAAGCTATGCAAACCTAACCATAGCTGAAATAACCTAACCAAACGTAGCGTATATCAACCCTTCTCGGCGAGACAAATATTACTTGCACCCCAGAGCCAAGCAGCACATGCTAGAGCACAGTTGAGTGCAGAAATCCACCGCACTTCTGTGTACAGCGCATATGTCAAAGATACCCAATCCTAACCCAAACCATCCTAACCCAACCAAACGTAACCTAACTATAACTGACGCGCCGCGGTCACTGTTTCTGGCCACCTCAGAGAAAAGCAGTGCGTATTACATCTCAGTAGAGCGCAAAAATCCACAGAATAGCAGGGTACAGCACGAAAGTCAATGCTACCCCTGTCCAACCTAAGCAAAGCATAGCCTAGACAAACGTAGCTCAACTCCACCTAACCGCCCTAAACCACTATTGCTGAACTCCACAGAGCCAGGCAGAATATACTGGAGCACAGTAGAAAACAGAAATCCGCGACGTTGCAGTTTAAAGCACAAAAGTCAAAGCTATGCTCTCCTAACCGAACCAATCGTAACATAGCCAAACGTCACCTAACCCAATCTAACGTGCAGCGGAAACTATTGCTGGCCACCCAAGAGTCGAGCAGGCTACAGTAGAGCACAGCAGAGAGCAGAAATCATCCAAACAGCAGTCTATGGCAAGAAAGTCAATGCTACCGAGACCTGACCCAAGCAGACGTAACATAACGCAATCTAACGTTGCACAGACCACTATTTCTGGCCTCCACAGAGCAAAGCAGGGTTTATTAGAGCACAGTAGTGCGTAGAAATCCAGCTAATAGCAGTGTATAGCACTATAGACAAAGCCATCGTAACCAACGCTAACCCAGCCTAGCCTTGCCCTAACGCAACCTAACGCAAACGATCGTGTCACGATCACTACGGCTGGCCGAGCCATAGTCGGTCAGAGTATAGCAGAGCAGAGTAGAGCGCAGAATCCCACCGAATAGCCTTGAATACCACGAAAGTCAAAGCTATGCAGACCTGACCCAAGCCAACATAACCTTACCAAGCGTAGCATAACACAACAAATCGTTCAGAGACCGCTATGGCTGGCCTCCGCAGAGACGAGCAGAATATACTAAAGAACAGTTGGGCGTAGAAATCGACCGCATTGTAGTGAAAGCAGAAAAGTCGATGATACACTGCCCACAACTGTCCCAACCTAACCGAACCAAATGTATCATATCTCAACCTAACGCGCCGAGACCACTATTGCAGGCCTCCCCGGAGCCAAGCACTGCATATTAGATCACAGCCGAACGCAGAATTCCACCGAGCAGCAGCGTATAGCGCAAACGTCAAAGCCATACTAGCCTAACCTAACCAAACATATCATAACCAAACGAAACCTAACCCAACCTAACATGCCTAGACCGTTATTACTTACATCCAGCGAGCCAACTGGTATACACTAGAGCAGAGTACAGTGCAGGAATCCGCCGAATAGCAGGCTACATCGCAAAGGTCATAGCGAGACACTCCTAACCTAACCAATCGTAACACAATCATACGTAACATAACCCAACCAAACGTGCCGCGACAGGTATTGCTGGTCTCCACATGGCCAAGCAGGGCATATTACAGGAGGCCAAAGCGCAGAGGTCCATCGAATCGCAGTGTGTAGCAGAAAACTCGAAGCTGTCCGAACCTAACCTAAGCTAACATAACATAACGAAGCGTATCCTATCTCAACATAAGCTGCCGAGACCACAATTGCTGGCTTCCCCAGAACCAAGCAGAACATACTAGGGCACAGTGGAGCGCAGGAGTCCACCGCATTCCTGTGTGCAGCACAAGAGTCAAATATATCCTGGCCAATCCCAGACGAACCTAAGCAAACCAAACGTAACCTTATTGAGCCTAACGAGCCGTGGCCCCTATTCTTTGCCACCCGAGAGCAAAACAGAGCATGCTTGGTTGCAGTAGTGCGCCGGAATCCACCGAACAGCAGTCTGTAGCGCAAAAGTCACAGCTACCCCAGCCTAACCTAGCCAAACAAAACATAGCCAAACGTAACCTGACTCAACCTAACGGGCCGAGACTGCTGTTGTTGACATGCCCAGGGCCAAGCAGAATATACTGGAGCACAGAAGAGCGCAGAAAACCGCTGCTTTGCTACGTAAAGCACAAAATGCAGAGATTCCCTAACCCAACCCGACCAAGCCTAACCAAACCGAACGTAGCCTAATTCAACGTAATTTGCCTGCACAACTGTTGCTGTCTTTCCCAGAGGCAATCCGTATATACCACAGCACAGCAGATCACAGACATCCGGGTAGTTTCCGTGCATAGCACATAAGTCAAAGGTACCCTAACCTAACCTGACCAAACATAACCAAAGCAAACGGCGCCTATCCCAGCATGACGTGCCAAGACAACAATTGCTGTCTTCCCTAGAGCCAAGCTGGACGCACCAGGTCACAGTGGAGCGCTGAAATCCGCAGGACACCAATGTCTAACACGAAAGTCAAAGCTCTGCGAAACCATCCAAAACTAACATAACCTAATCAAACGTACGATATATTAACCTAACGTGCCGACACCACTATTGCTGGCCTCCTCAGATTCAAAGAGCGTATGAAAGCACTGTAGAGCGCAGAAATTGCCAAATAGCGGTGTATGGCACAAAAGTCGTTTCTGTCCTCCCCTAACCTAATGTAACCTGACATGTCCATACGTATCTTATCTCAACATTTCGTGCCACAACCACTATTTCTGGCCTCCCCAGAGTCGAGCAGAGAATAATAGAGCAACGTAGAGTGCAGGAGTCCACAGAATAGCTACGTATTGCCCAAAAGTCAAAGCTGTCCTCTTCTAACCTATCCGAACGAAAGAAAATCGAACGTATCATATCTTAACCGAACGTGCCGAGACCGCTATTACTGGATTCCACAGAGTCAAGCAGAATAAACTAGAGCACAGCAGAGCGCAGAAGCTCACCGCATTACAGTGTACAGAACAGAAGTCAAAGATATCCTAACCTAAGCCAAACGAGCCGAACGTAACCAAGCGTAACGTAGGTCCGCCTAACGGGCTACGCCCGATATTTCTGGCCTCGCCAGAGCAAAGCAGAAGATGTTAGATCACAGCAGTGAACAGAAATCCGCCGAATAGCTCCTTACAGCGCAAAAGTCGAAGTTGCTCTGACCTAACCTAACGAAACGTAGCATAACCAAGCGTAAACCAACAAACCCCAACGTGCCTAGACCAATATTCCTGACATACACAGAGCCAATCATAATATACGGCAGCACAGTAGAGCGTAGAAATCAACCGCATTGCAGTGTTAAGCACAAATATCAAAGCTTCCCTCTCCTTACCAAACCAATCGTGACAATGCCCAAACGTAATCGAACACAACCTAATGTGCAGCGACCATTGTTGCTGGCCTCCCCAGAGCCAAGCAGAATACTCTAGACGGCAGTAGAGCGTAGAAATTTGTCGCATTGCAATAAACGGCACAAGGTCGAAGATGTCCTGACCAAACCTAACCTAAACCAACCTAGCTAAACCTGACATAACTCAACCAAACGTGCCGTGACCAGTATTTCTGGCCCCCGCAGAACAAATCAGAGCTTATAGGATAACAACAGGGCGCTGAAATGCACAGAACTAATGTGTGCAACGCAAGAGCCAAAGCGGTCATAGAATATCCTACCGAAACATATGGTACCCAATCGTAACCTAACTAAGCCTCACTTGCCCAGGCCACTACTGCTGACCTCCCCAGAGCCAAGCAGAATATTCTAGAGCACAGTAGAGCGCAGAAAACCACCGCAATGCTGCGTAAAGCACAAGACTCAAGGATACCATAACCAAAAATGTCCTAGTGCAACCTAACCAAACGTAGCTTAACTCAGCGTACCGTGATGAGATCACTATTGCTGGCATTTCCAGAGCCAAGCTGATCAGATTAGATCACATAGGAGTGCAGAAATCCACCGAATAGCAGTATACAGCTCAAAAGTCAAGGCTATTCTCTCCTAAGCTATCCAATCGTAACACAACCAGACGTAGCCTAACACAATATGAGCTTCCGCAGAGTCGAACGAAGTAAAGTAGAGCACAGGAGAGCGCAGAAATTCACCGAATAGCCGTCTATGCCGAGAAAGTCAAAGCTATCCGACCTAACCAAAGCAAACATAACCTAACCAAACGTAACCTAACACAACATAACGTGCAGCGCCCATGATTGCTGGCATCCCCATGGCCAAGCAGAGCATATCAGTTCACAGTGTAGCGCACAAGTCCAGCAAGTAGCAGTATATAGCAGAAAAGTCAAAGCCGTCCTAACCTGACCCATGGAAACCTAACCCACCCAGACGTAACATAACTGAACCTAACATGACGCGACCAATATTTTTGGCATCCCCAAAGCAAAGCAGAGCGTATTAGAACACAGTAGAGGTCAGAAATCCACCAAATGGCAGCGTATAACACAAAGCCAAAGATATCGTCTCCCAACCTAGCCAAACGAGGCATGACGAAACACAGCATAGCACCACCTAACTGTCCTTCACCACTGCTGCTTGCCTCCCCAAAGCCAAGCAGAATATACTACAGCACTGTAGGTCACAGATATCCGCGGCATCTCAGTGTATAGCACAAGGTAAAGGATAACCTAACCTAACCTGACCTGACACAACTCAACCAATCGTTGACTAACACAGCATATCGTGCTAAATTGGTGGCCTCCCCGGTGCCAAGCGGAACATACCGGAGCACAGTGGAGCGCAGAAATCCACCAAACAGCAATGTACTGCGCAGAATTCAAAGTCATAGTATCTTAACCTAACCAAACGTAACTTACCCAATAGAAACGTAGTCCAACCTAACATGCCGAGAGCACTATTGCTGATCTCATCAGAGCCAAGCGGGACGTACGAGAGCACAGTAGATAGCAGAAATTCACCTAACAGCTGTGTATAGCACAAAAGCCAAAACATTTCTAACCTAGCCTGGCATATCCTGACCTAATCCAACGGAGCATGACTCAACATAACGCGCCGAGACCACTATTGCTGAACTCCACAGAGCTAAGCAGAGCACATTAGAGCACAGTGGGGCGCAGGAACCCAACGAATAGCGGTGTATATCACATAAGTCAAAGCTGCCCTTTCCTAACCTTACCAAACGTAGCACAACCAAACGTAACATAGCTCCACATAAAAGCCCTACACCGCTACTCCTGAACTCCCAGAACCAAGACGAACGTACTACAGCACAGTAGATCACAGACATCCGAGGCGTTGCAGCGTATAGGAGAAATGTCAAAAATACCCTAATATACCCTGACCTAACCTAACCCAAGCAAACGTCGCCTATCCCAGCATGACGTGCTGAGACCACAATTGCTGTCCTTCCCAGGGCCAAGCTGAACATAAGAGATCACAGTGGAGCGCCGAAATCCACAGAATATCAGTGTATACCACGAAAGTCAATGCTATGCAAACACAACCCAAACTAACATAACCTAACCAAACGTAGCATATATCGGCCTAACGTGCCGAGACCACAATTTCTGGCCTCCCGAGAGCCAAGCAGAATACATTAGAGCACAGTACAGCGCAGAAGAACGGCGCGCTGCCGCGTAAAGCACAAAAGCCGAATATACCCTAACCTAATCTGACCTAACCTAACCAAACCAAACGTAGCTTGACCAAACGTAACGCGCCAAGAACACTATTCCTGGCCTCCTCACTGTCAAGCAGTGCGTATTATAGCACACTATAGAAGCTTGTCTAACATAACCAAACGTAGCACAGCCAAACGTAACCTAACTCCACCTAACCGTCCTACAACACTACTGCTTACCTCACCAGAACTGTGCAGAATATGTTGCAGCAAATTAGATCACAGACATCCGCGGCGTTTCAACGTACAGCGCAAAAGTCTAAGGTGTCCTAACCGAACCTGACCTAACCTAACCGAATCAAACGCTGCCTAACTCAGCATAAGGGGCCGAGACCACGATTGCGGTCTTCCCAGAGCCAAGCTGAGCATATCAGATCACAGTGGAACGCAGATGTCCACCGAACATCTGTGTCGAGCGCAAAAGTCAGAGCAATCCAGACCTAACCCAACTTAGTCTAACCTAACCGAACGTAATCTAACTAAACCTAACGTGTCGCGACCAGCATTGCTGGCCTGCGCAGGGTCAAGCAGAGCATATTAGAGAAGAGTAGAGCGCTGCAAACCATAGAATCGCAGTGTATAGCAGAAAAGTCGAAGTCACCAAAGCCTAATTAACGAGACGAGACCACAATTGCTGGCCTCCCCATAGCCAAGCAGAGTAGTGCGCAGAAATCCACCGAGTAATAGTCTGTGCCAGGAAAGTCATGGCTATCAATACCTAACCCAAGCAAGCGTAACGTAACCAAACGTAACTCAGCCCAACATATCGCGCTGATACCACTATTGCTGGCCCCCCAGAGCCAATCAGAACATATTAGAGCACAGTAGAGCGCAGAAATCCAACGAATAGCAGTTTATAGCACAAAAGTCAGATCTACCCTTGCCTAATCTAACCAAGCGTAACGTAACCAAACGTAACCAATCACAACCAAAGGTGAATATTCGACAGTTGCTCACTTCCACAAAGCCGACCAGAATATATTGGTGCGCAGTAGGGCGCAGTAGACCGCCGCAATGCAGTGCAAAGCACAAGAGCCGGAGATATCCTAAACTAACCCTGCCATACCAAACCAAACCAAACGTACCCTATCTCAACGTAACGCGGCGTTACCACCATTACTGACAACACCAGGGTCGAGCAGGGTTTGGTAGAACAATGTAGAGCGTAGATATCCACCGAACAGCAGTATGTAGCAGCAAGTCGAAGTTATCTAATCTTAACCATAACTAACATAACTTAACCGAACGTAGACTACCCCAACCTAGCTTGGCGACACCACAATTACTGGCCTTCCCAGCGCAAGGCAGAGCATACTAAAACGCAGCAGAGCGAAGAAATCCACCGCATATCGGTGTACAGCACAAAAGTCAAAGACATCTTATTCTAGCACAAACAAGCCTGACCTAACCAAACGTAACATATCTTTATGTAGCGCTCCACGGCCACAGTTTCTGGCCTCTGCAGAGCAAAGCAGAGCATATTAGATCACAGTAAAGAGCAGAAATCGACCGAATAGCAGTGCATAGCACAAAAGTCAAAGCTGTCGCAGCCTGACATTACCAAACTTGGCATAGTGGATCATAATTTATCTCCACCTAACCTCCCAACACAACTGTTGCTGACATCCCCACAGCGAAGCAGAATATACGAGAGAAGAGTAGCTCACAGAAATACGCGGCGTTGAATTGTGAAGCGCAGAAGTCGAAGATATCCTAACCTAACCCAACCAAACGCAACCTATCCCAGCATAACGAACGAAGATAGCTACTGCTGCGTTTCCCAGAGCCAAGCGGCACTAATCAGACCACAGTGGACCGCAGAAACCCACCGAACAGCGGTGTATTAGGCAAAAGTCAAAATTCTCCTCTCCTAACCAACCAATCGTAGCACACCCAAACGTAACCCACCTCAACCTAACGTGCAGCGGCTACTGTTGCTGGCCTCAACATTGTCGAGCAGAGTATAGTAGAGTTGAGTAGGGCGAAGAAATCCACCGGACAGCAGTCTTTGCTAAGAAAGTCAAAGGTATCCAAACTTAACCCAAACAAACATAACCTACCCAAACGTAACCTAACTCAACCTAACGTGTCGAAGCCATTATTGCTGGCATCCCCAGAGCCAGGCACAGCATATTAGAGGACAGTAGATCACAGCAGTCCACCGAATAGCTGTGTATAGCACAAAAGTCAGATCTACCATGTCCCAAACTAACGAAACGTAACATGGCCACACGAAACGTAGCCCAACCTAACTTGCCGAGACCACTATTGCTCGCCCCCGCGGAGCCAAGTAGAATATGCTAGAGAATAGTAGAGCGTAGGAATCTTCCGTATTGTAGTGAGCAGCGCAAAAGACGAAGATATCCAGGTCAAGGCTAACCCAACCTAAAATAGCCGAACGTAGCATGACACTACCTAACTTGCCGAGACCACTATTGCTGGCATGCCCAGTGCCAAGCAGAGCGCATCAGAGCACAGAAGAGCACAGAAATCCACCAAGTAGCCGAACTCCACTCAAGCATACCCTAACTAAACGTAGCCTATCTCAAACTAACTTGGCGAGACCACAATTGCTGGCCTCCAGGGAGCCAAGCAGGATATACTAGAGCGCAGTAGAGCGAAGAAATCCACCGAATAGCAGTGTATACCACGAAAGTCAGGGCTATGCAGACCTAACCCAAACAAATTTACCCTAACCGAACGTAGCCTAAACCATACTAACGTGCCGAGATGTTTATTGCTGGCATCCTCCGAGCCAAGCGGAGAATATTATAGCACAGCAGAGCTTAGGAGTCCACCGTATAGCAGTGTATAGCACAATAGTCGAAGCTACTCTCCCGTACCCAAGCCTAACCTAACCAGACCAAACGTAACCCAACACAAACATTCGTGCCACGACCACTATTACTGCCCCCACCCCCCAGTGTCGAATAGACTATATAAGAGCACAATAGAGCACAGAAAGTCAACGAATAACGGTGTACAGCACAAAAGTCCAAGCTATCATCTCCTAACCTATTCAAACATAATATAATCAAACGTACCCTAACTTAACCAACCGTGCCGAGAACACTATTGCATGAAACCCCTGAGTCAAGCAGAATACACTAGGGCACAGAAAATAGCAGGGAGCTGCAAATAGCAGTATATAGCACAAAAGTCAAATAAATCACAGCCTAACGCGTCCTAGCATAGACTACCAAAACGCAGGCTGACAAAGCTTACCGAGCCGAGACCACCATTTTTGGCGAACCCAATGAGAAGCAGAACCTATTAGGTCACAGAGTGCAGAAATCCCCTGAATAGCAGTGTATACCGCAGAAGTCAAACCTAGCCCCTCCAGACATAACCAATCGTAACGTAATCTTACGTATCATAACCCACCCTAACGTGACGGGACCGCTGTTGCTGGCCTCCTCAGAGCCAAGCGGAACATATTAGAGGAGAATAGAGAGCAGAAATCCATGGTATCGCAGTGCATAGCAGAAAACTGGAAGCAATCCTCACCTAACCGTAGCTAACATAACCTAACCAAACGTAGCCTATCTCATCCTAACTTGGCGATACCACTGTTACTGGCCACCCAAGAGTCAAGCAGAATACGGTAGAGAACAGTAGGGCGCAGAAGTCCGCAGAAAAACAGTGTACACCACGAAGGTCGAAGCTATCCTAACCTAACACGAACAGACGTAGCCTGACCAGACGTAGCCTAACTGAACCTAAC
>NW_016923731.1:0-1025 GCF_001483705.2 Eufriesea mexicana | reverse complement strand
CACGCCAATAGCATCTTTCCTCCTTATTTATGCAATAAAGTTAGCTCACCTCGACATTAGACGAAACTGTCAATATAATTGAATTTTCCTGGAAGATTCTATAACTTTGCAATACCTAACGATCGCCAATAGGGCCTTTCCTCCTTGTTTATGAAAGAAAGTTAACTCACCGCGATATTGGTCGAAGATGTCAACAAAATTGAACTTTCCAGCCAGATTTTATAGCATTGCGACGTCTATAGCACGCCAACTGAATCTTTCATCCTTGCTTACGCAATAAGGTTAGCTCACCACGATATTAGTCGAAAATGTCAATAATAGTGAATTTTTCGGCCGGATACTAAAGAATTGCAATTGCTTCAGCTCGCCAATAGGTTCTTTCTTTCTTGTTTATGCAAGAAAGTTAGCTCCCATCGATATTAGTCGAAAATGTCAATAATAGTGAATTTTTCGGCCGGATACTAAAGAATTGCAATTGCTTCAGCTCGCCAATAGGTTCTTTCTTTCTTGTTTATGCAAGAAAGTTAGCTCACCAAGATATTAGTCGAAAATCTCAACAAAATTGAGCCTTCCAGCTAGATTCTATATCATTGCTGCGGCTATAGTAAGTCAATTGAACCTTTCCTCTGTCAATTGAACCTTTCCTCCTTATTTATGCAATAAACTTAGCTCACCTCGACAATAGTCGAAACTGTCAATATAATTGAACTTGCCAGCCAGATTCAAGAGCATTGCAAACCCTATAGCACGCCGATAGAATCTTCCCACCTTATTTATGAAAGAAAGTTAACTCACCGCGATATTAGTCGAAAATGTCAATAAAATTGTACTTTCTTGCCAGATTCTGCAGGACTGCAATTGCTATAGCTCTGCTATAGCACGCCAATAGAATCTTTCCTCCTTGTTTATGCAAGAAAGTTACGTCATTACGATATTAGTCGAAAGTGTCAATAAAATTGAACTTTCCAGCCAGATTGTAAAGCATTGCGATGGCTATAGCACGCCAAATGTATCTTTCCTCTTTA
>NW_016923730.1:0-669 GCF_001483705.2 Eufriesea mexicana | reverse complement strand
GCTTTGTATAGCACAAAAGTCAAAGCTGCCCTCTCCTAATATATCCAAACTTAACATAACCAGGCGTAACATAACTGAGCCTAACGTACACCGAACACTATTGCTGGATTCTACAGAGTGTAACTAACAAGAGGGCATTAGGGCGCAGGAGCACATAGACTCGCAGTGTATAACACGAAAGTCATTTCCATCCAGACCTAACCCAAGCTAACGTAGCATAACATAACGTAGCATACCCCAACGCAACGTGCCGTGACCACTATCGCTGGCCTCTCCAGAGTCGAGCAGAGCTACTGCAGGACAGTAGAGCGCAGAAATCCATGGGATCGCAGCGTACAGCACAAAAGGCAAAGCTGTTCTGATAAAACATATCCTGACCCAGCCGAACCGATCGTAACCTGACACAATGTAACGTGCAAAGGCCACTATTGCTGGCCTACCCAGATGCAAGCTGAAAATATTAGAGCACCGTAGGTCGCAGAAATGTACCTAACAGCAAGCTGTATCACTAAAGGCATAGCTACCTTCTCCTAAACTATACAATCGTAACATAACCGCGCGTATCCTAACATACCATGACTTGCAGCGACAACTATTTCTGGCCTCCGGAGAGCCAAGCTGGTCATTCTAAGGCGCAGTATGGCGCAGGAATCCACCGAAAAGAAGCGT
>NW_016923729.1:0-2575 GCF_001483705.2 Eufriesea mexicana | reverse complement strand
TGTTACGTTCGGTTATGTTAGGACAGGGTAGCTTTGACTTTTGTGCTGTGCACTGCCTTTCTACGGATTTCTGCGCTCTATGTTGCTCTAATATCCTCTGTTTGGCTCTGGGGTGGACAGCAATATTAGTCTCAGCACCATATGTATAGTTAATCTATGTTTTGTTAGGTTAGGTTGGGACAGGTTATGTCAGGATATCTTCCACATTTGTGCTGTACATATCTACGCGGTGGATTACTGCGTTCCACTATGTTCCAGTACATTCTGATTGGCTCTGGAGGGCCAAGCAATTGTGGACTATTGTGCTACGCACTGCGACTCTATTGATCACTGCGCTCCACTCGCCTCTTATATTTTCTGCTTGGCTCTGGTCGGGGCAGCAATAGTGGACTCTACACATTAGGCTGAGTTATGTTACGTTTGGTTACTTTACGTTTGGCCTGGTGAGGATAGGGTAGCTATGACTTTCGTGCTATACTCTTCTATACAGTTGATTTCAGCGCTCTACTGTGTTCTAATGTGCCCGGCGCTGGACTGTGCTCTAGTATCTTCAGCCTTGCTATGGGGAGGCCAGCAGCAGTGCTCTCGGCACTTTAGTTTCAGGTATGTTTCGTCTGGTTATGCAACGTTTGGTTAGGTTAGGATAGGATCGCTTAGACTTTTGTGCTATAAACTGCACTTCGGTGCATTTGTGCGCTATACATTTGTCTACTATATTCTGTTCCACTCTTGGGAGTCCAGCAATGGCGGTGGCGGCACGTTAGGTTGAGTTAAGTTACGCTTGGTTATGTAGCGATTTGTTAGGTTAGGGAAGGATGCCATTAACTTTTGTGCTGTACAATGATATCCCGTGTGCTTCCGTGCTTTATGGTACTCTAATATGCTCTGCTTCTCTCTGGGGAGGCCAGCAATAGTGGTCGCTTCGCGTTAGGTTTAGTTACGTTTCGTTTGGTTGTGCAACGATTGGCTAGGTTAGTAGAGGACAGCTTTGACTTCTGCTCTATAGTCTACTATTATTTGGATTTCTGCGCTCTTCTGTGATATAATATACTCTGCTTTTTCTGGGGGTGCCAGACATAGTAGTCTCGGCTCGCAAAGTTTAGTTAGGCTGCGTTTGGTTATGTCACGTTTGGTTTGGATAGGACAGAATAGCTTTGACTTTTGTGCTATTCACTGCTATTGGATGAATATCTGCTCTCTACATTGCTCTACTATGCTCTGCTCGTCTATGCGGAGGCCAGTAACGGTGGTCTCGGCTTGTTCGTCTGAGTCAGTCTACGTTCGGTTGCGTTTCGCAAGTTTGAGTTAGGTATGAGTAGCTTTGACTTTCGCGGTAGACATTGCTATTTCGTTGATTTCTGTGCTCTTCTGTGATCTAATCTAATCTGCCCGACCCTAAGGAGGACAGTAATGGTGGTCCCGACACGTTAGGTTCAGTTAGGCTACGTTTCGATAAGTTATGTTTGTCTGGGTTAGGTATGGGTAACTATGACTTAAGTGGTGTACACTGTTTTCCGGTGTATTTCAGCGCTCTGCTTTGTCCTAGTATGTTCTCGTTGATTCTGCGCAGGCCAGTAATAGTATGCACGTTTGTGATTGATTAGATACGCTTATGTTACGTTTGGCTAAGTTAGAAGAGTGTAGCTTTGACTCTTGTGCTATACACCAATACTCGGTGGGTTTCTACGCCCTACATTGCTCTACAATGCTCCGTTCGTCTCTGGGGATGCCGGGAATGGCGTCTCGGCGCGTTAGGTTTAGTTATGCTACGTTTGGTCATATTATGTTAGTCTCGGTTACGTATGGATAGCTTCGCCTTTCTTGGTATAAACTGTTGTCCGGAGGTTTTCTGCGCCCCACTGTGCCCTAATATTTTCTGCTTTGCTCGGGGGCAGCCAGCAATAGTGGTATCGGCACGTGAGGTTGAAATATGTAACGGTTGGTTGTGCCACGTATGGCTGTGTAGGGATAGGATAGCTTTGACTTTTACGCTTTACACCGCTATTCGGTGGACTTATGCCGGCTACTGTGCTATAGTGCTTGCCTCTGGAGGACCAGCTATGGTGGTCTCGGCACGATAGGATAATTCAGGATGCGTTCGTTTATATTTCGTTTGGATAGGATAGGATAGGTCATCTTTGGCTTTTCTGCTTTACACTGCTATACGGCGGTTTTTTACGATTTGCGTTGCTCTACTATACCCTGCTCGACCATGGGGAGGCGTGTAATAGTGGTCCCGGCCCGTTAGTTTGTGTTAGACTACGTTTTGTTACGTTACGTTTGTTTGGGTTATGTTCCGATATATCTGACTTTCGTGGTATACGCAGAGAATAGGTGGATTTCTACGACCTATTGTACTCTACTGTATCCTGCTTGGCCCTGGGGAGTCCACCAATATTGGTCGCAGCACGTTACATTGAGTTAGGCTATGTTTGATTAGGTACTGTGGCTCCGGTAATGCATGGGCAGCTTGCACATTTATGACATACTCTGCTATACTATGGATATCTGCGTCCTGCTATCCAGATATATCCTCTGCATGGCTCTGTGGAGGCCAGCAATCGTGATCGCGGCA
>NW_016923728.1:0-1732 GCF_001483705.2 Eufriesea mexicana | reverse complement strand
CATACATCCATTCATCGGTACAACCATACATCCATACATCCATACATCCATACATATATACATACATTCATCCATACATCCGTACGTACGTCCATCCATTCCTCAATCCATCCATACATCCGCCCATCCATACATCCAACCATACATACATCCATCGAACCATCCATCCATCCATCCATACAAGCACCCATCCATACATTCATCGATCCACACACCTATCCATACATACATCCATAAATATATGCACCCATACAACCGTACATCCGTACATCCATACTTCCACATATCCATACATCCATAAATCCGTCCAAGCATACAAACATACATCCATACATACATCCATTCGTACATCCACACATCTATCCATCCATACATCCATTCATCCATACAGCCAACCATCCATACGTCCAACAATCCATACATCCACCGATCCATACATCCATCCATCCATACATCTATCCTCCATTCCATCCATCTTTCCATCCATACACCCATACAACAACCCATCCACTCACCAGTCCATATATCCATACATACATTAATACATACATGCAAACATACACCAGTACATTCGTCCATACATACATCCATACATACATCCTTCCATACATCCATACACACACACATACATACATCCATTCAAACATCCATACATACATCCACGCATATATCCATCCGTCCAAACAGCCATCCATACATACATACATCCATCGGCACTCCCATTATTCCATACGCCCATCCATCCATACGTCCACCCATCCATACATCCATCGATCCAGTCATCCATACATGCATACATCCACACATCCATACATACATCCATACATCCATACATTCATGCATCCGTACATCTGTACAACAATACATCCATCCATAAATATATCCTGCCAACCACACATACATCCATCTATACATCCATCCATCCGTGCTCCCACACATCCATACATCCATACATCCATACATATATACATCCATGCATCCATAAATCCGTACATCCGTCCATCCATTCCTCAATCCATCTATACATCCATCCATCCATACATCCACCCATCCATACTTCCATCGAACCACACATCCATCCATCCATACAAGCACCCATCCATACATCCATCGATCCACACATCTATCCATACATACATCCATACATATATGCATCCATACATCCATACATACGTACATCCATACTTCCACACAGCCATACATCCATAAATCCGTCTAACCATACAGCCATACATCCATACATTCATCCATACGTACATCCACACATCCGTACACACACCCATTCACACATCCGTACACACATCCATACATTCATCCATACATATATCCATACCCACACCCATACATACATCCATAGATATATACTTATATACATCCGAGCATACATCCACACATCCATCCATACGTGCATCCATACACTCGCCCTTCCAAACACGCATCTATAAATCCATACACATGTCTGTTCATACATCCATCCATACATCCATATATACATCAATACATCCATACATACATCAATACATCCATACATCCATACATTCATCCTTCCATCCATACATCCATACATATATACATCCATACATCCATACATCCGTACATCCATACATTCGTACATCCATACATCCACACGTCCATACATCCATAAATCCGTCCAACCATACATCCATCCATTGATTCATTCATCCATACGTTCTTCCACACATCCATAGATACTCCCATACACACATCCATA
>NW_016923727.1:0-623 GCF_001483705.2 Eufriesea mexicana | reverse complement strand
AAACAACCATTCATCCATACATACATCCATCCATATATTCATTCATCCACACATCCATAAATCAATTCATCCATACATCTATACAGCCATACATACATCCGTACATACATGCATACACCCATGCAAACAACCATACATACAACCATAGATACATTCGTAAATGCATCCATACATACATTCATCCATACATCCCCACATCCATACATCCATAAATGCATCATTTGTACGTCCATCATTCGATACATCCATCCATCCGTACATCCATACATACATACATCCATACATCCGTACATCCGTTCATCCATACCTCAATCCATCCATACATCCATCCATCCATCCAACCATTCATCCATACATACATCCATCCGTACATCCATCTTTACATCCATCCATCCATCCATACATCCACCCATACATACATCCAACCATCTATACATCCATACATCCACACATACATCCATCCATACAAGTAGCCATCCATACACCCACTGATCCATACACGTATCCGTCCATACATCCACCCATCCACACATTAATACAACCACACATCCATAAATCCTTACTTCCGTACATCCGTCCATCCATACCTCAATCCATCCATACATCCATCCATCCACACACAC
>NW_016923726.1:0-942 GCF_001483705.2 Eufriesea mexicana | reverse complement strand
GGATGTATGGATGTATGTATGGATGTATGTGTGGATGTATGTACGGTTGTATGGATGGATGGAAGTATGGACTTATGGATATATGGATGTAAGCATGTATGGTTCGATATATGGATGGATAGATGTATGGATCGATAGATGTATGGATGTGTGCTAGTGTGGTTGGATGGATGTATGGTAAGATGGATGTATGGATGGGTGGATGTATGGATGGATGGATGTATGGAAAGGTGGATGTGTGGATGGATGTATGGATGGATGTATGTATGGATAAATGGTTGTGTGGATGGATGGATGTATAGGTGGTATGAGGTATGGATGGACGTATATACGTATGTATGAATGGGTGGATGTATATATGTTCGGAAGTATGGATTTATGGATGTATGGTTGTGTAGATGCATGGATGTACGGATGCATGTATTTGTGAATGGCAGGATATATGGATGAATGGATGTATTGATGTACAGGTGTTTGGGTGCATCAATGTATGGTTGTATGGATGTATGTATGTATGGATGTATGGATGGATGGGTGTATGAGTGGATGGCTGTGTGGATGGAAGGATGTATGGATGTATGTATGGATGTATGTATGGATGTATGTATGGATGTATGTATGGTTGTACGAATTGAAGGATGTATGGATGTATGGATCTTTGGATGTATTGATGTATGGATGGATGGCTGTATGGATGGATAGATGTATGGATCGATGGGTGTATGGATGGGTGCTTGTATGGATCGATGGATGTATGGTTCGTTGGATGTATGGATGGATGGATGTATGGATGGGTGGATGTATGGATGGGTGGATGTATGGATGGATGGATGGATGGAAGGATGGATGTATGGGTGGATGTATGTATGGATGAATGGCTGGTTGGATTGTTGGATGTATGGATGGATTGAGGTATGGATGGACGGATCTACGGAAGTATGG
>NW_016923725.1:0-305 GCF_001483705.2 Eufriesea mexicana | reverse complement strand
CATACATTCATCGACACATACATCCATACATACGTTCCTACATACATTCATACATACATACGTACATCCATACTAACATGCATAGATACATCCATGCATAGATCCATACGTACATCCAGAGATACATCAATTCACACATCCGTACATACTCCCACAAATACATGCACACATACATGCATACATACACTCTTACATACACCCATACATACATCCATGCCTCCGTACATCCGTCCATTCATACATCAATCCATCCATACATCCATCCATCCATACAGCCATCCATCCATATATACATCCAACCATCC
>NW_016923724.1:0-676 GCF_001483705.2 Eufriesea mexicana | reverse complement strand
GGCTTACGTACTTTTGTCCTTTCTGATATACACATCGATTCTATGAATTTCTGCGTTCTACTCACCACTAATGCGTTCGGCTTGGCTCTGGGGAGGCTAGCAATTCTGGTCGCGGCATGCTAGGTTGAGTTAGGTTACGTTCGGCTATGCTACGTTTGGTTAGGTTAGGTGGGGATAGCTTTGACCTCAGTTCCATGGTCTGCCATTAGGTAGATTTCTGCGCCTTACAGAGGCTCAAATATTTTCAGCAAGGCCCTGCGCGGGACAGCAACAGTGGCCTCAGCACGTTATGTTGAGTCAGGATACGCCCGCCTAGGTTGGGTTAGACCAAGTTTGGTTAGGATGGATTTAACTTATGTGTTATACACTGTTGTTCGGTGGACTTCAGAGCTCGACTGTGCTCTATTTCCAGCCTGGCACTGAGGACGGCAGCAATAGCAGCCTCGGCACGTTAGGTTGTGTTAGCCTAAATTTGGCTGCGTCCTGTTCGTTTGGGATAGGCTTAAGTAGCTCTGTCTTTTCTGATATACACTGCGACTCTATGGATACCTGCGTTGTACTCCCCACTAGTGCGCTCTGATTAGCACTGTGATGGCCAGCATTAGTGGCGGCTTCAGCACGTTATGCTGATTGAGGTTACATTCGCTTAGGTTGGGTTAGGCTAAGTTTGGATAGA
>NW_016923723.1:0-11401 GCF_001483705.2 Eufriesea mexicana | reverse complement strand
GTATGGCACTAAAGTTGAACCTACCATTACCAAACGTAGCCTAACCCAACCTAATAGAAAGTAACCTGACTCATCGTATCGTGCCGTGACCACTGTTGCTGGCCTTGCCATGGGCAAGCCGAAAGCATTACAGCACTGCAGGGCGCTGAAATCCACCTAATAGCGGACTATAGCACTGAAGTCAAAGCCATCATCTCCTAACCTAAAGAACCGTAATATACCCAAACGTACTCTAACTTAACCTAACGTGTCAAGACCTCTATTACTGGCCAACCCAGAGACAGTAGGACATACTAGAGAACAGTGGAGTGCAGAAATCCACGCAATAGCAGCGTACAACACAAAAGTTAAAGCTATCCTTATCAAACGTAGCCTAACCCAACCTGACCGAAAGTAACCAGACCCAAAATTACGTACCGAGACCACTATTGCTGACATTCCCAGAGCCTACAGAATATGCTAGGGAACAGTAGCGAGCAGTGTTCCGCCGCACTACAGTGCAAAGCACAAAAGTTGAAGATACACTGACCTAACCTTTCCTAACCTGACGCACCAAACGTAGCCTAACTAAACATAACAGTCCGATAGCACTATTGCTTGAATTCCTGATCCAAGGAGATTACACTAGAGCATAGTAGAGCGCAGATATCCACCGAGTAGCAGTGTACAGGACAAAAGTCAAAGCAATCCTCTCCTAACCTAACCAACCGTGACATACACAAACGTAACATAAGTCACACTAACGTGCCGAGAGCGCTACTGCTGGCCTCCCCATGGCCAAGCAGAATATACTAGGGCACAGTACAGAGCATAAATCTACCGAATAGCAGCGTATAGCACAAATTTCGATGCCATCCTAACCACACACATTCTACCCTAGCCATGCCAAGCGTAACATAACTGAATCATATATGCGGAGGACACAATTGCTGGCCTCCCCATAGCCATGCAGAGCATACGAAAGCACAGTAGAGCGAAGAAATCATCTGTACAGAGGTCTATAGTGCAAAAGTCAAAGGTCTCCTGTACTAACCCGGCCATACGTAACATAACCAAACGTAGCCTGACAAAATTTATCGTGCCACGACCATAACTGCTGGGCTCACGAAGGTCGAGCGGAGTACAGTAGAGGAGAGAAAAAGCGCAGAATGCCACCAAATAGCAGCGTATAGCACAAAAGTCAAAGTTGCCCTTTCCTAACCCTACCGAACGTGACAAAATCAAACGTAAAATAACATAACCTAACGTGCCCACAGCACTATTGCTGACTACCCGAGGGCTAAGCAAAGGAAACATTAGCACCGGAGAGCGTTGAAGTCCGCTGCAATAAAGTGCAAAGCACAAAAGACGAAGCACAAAAGACGAAGATATACAGAACTAACATGACATAGGCTAACCTAGCCAAACGAAGCCTAACTCGACCTAACGTGCCGAAACCATCAATGCTGGCATCCACAGCGTCAAGCAGGGCATATTAGGGAGAGTAGAGAGCGGAAGTCCGTCAAATGGCAGTGTATAACACAAAAGTCAAAGATATCCTATCCAAACGTATCATATCCTAGCCTAGAAAACCGTAACCTATTTCAACCTAGCGTGTCGATACCACTATTGGTGTCCTCCCGAGAGTCGAGAAGAGTATAGCGGAGCAATTTAAAGCGCAGAAATCCACCGGATAGCAGTGTATAGCACAAAAGTCAAAGCTACCCTAATAAAACATATCCTAGCTTTACGAAACCTAACGTATCATAGCTGAGCAAACTTGCCACGACCACTATTGCTGGCCACCCGAGCGACAAACAGAACATATTTGTGCAGAGTAGAGCGCAGGAATCCACCGAATAGCAGTGTATGGCACAAAAGGTGAAGCTATCCTTTCCTAACCTAGCCAGTCGTAGCATAGACCAACATAACTTAACACGAAGTAACATGCTGAGACCACCATCGCTACCCTACCGAAGCCAAGGAGAGCATATTAGTGCACGGTAGAGCGGATGAATGCACCGAATAGCAGTGTATGGCACAAAAGGTGAAGCTATCCTTTCCTAACCTAGCCAGTCGTAGCATAGACCAACATAACTTAACACGAAGTAACATGCTGAGACCACCATCGCTACCCTACCGAAGCCAAGGAGAGCATATTAGTGCACGGCAGAGCGGAGGAATGCACGGAATAGCAGCGTATAGCGCAAAAGTAAGAGCTATCCCGACCAAACATAACAAAGCCTTGCTTATCCAAGCGTACCATGACTCCAACTAACGCGCCGAGGACACTATTCCTGGCGCGTCCATAGGCAAACAGAGTGTGACAGCGCAAAGTAGAGGGCAGAAGTCCATAGAACAACAGCGCGTAGCGCAAGAGTCAAAGCTACCCTAACCTAACGCAACGTAACCTAACCTAACCCAACTTATTCTAGTCCAACCTAACGTGACCCGACCACTATTGCTGGCATTCGGGGAGTCGAGCATACTATAGTAGAGCAATGTAGAGCGCAGAAGTTCTCCGAATAGCAGTGTATAGCACAAAACTCACATCCATCCTAATCAAACACATCCTAATCTGACCATACCAAACGTAGCATAGTTGAACCAAACAAGGCACGTCCACACTTGGTGGCCTCCCCAGAGAAAAGCAGAACATATTAGAGCACACTGGAGCGCTGGAGTCCACTGAATGTCAGTGTACAGCACAAAAGTCGAAAACACATTCCTAACCTAACCAAATGTAACACAACCAAACGCATCATAACTCAGCCTAGCGTACCCAGTGCAACATTCCTGGCGTCCCCGGAGACAAGCAGATTGTGACAGCGCAATGTAGGGCGCAGAAGTCCAGAGAATAGAAGTGTGTAGCACAAAAGTCACAGCCATCCCAAAATAACCCAACATAATCTAGCATATCCAAACGTAAGTTAACTAAACGTAACGCGGCGCAACCACCATTGCTCTCCTCCACAGAGCCAAGCAGAAGATGTTAGATGAGAGTAGGGCGCAAAGATCCATAGAATCGCCGTGTACAGCAGAAGCGTCGCAGATATAAAAGCCTAGCCCAAACTAACAGAACCAAACCTAGCGTAGCCAAACGCAGCGTAACCTGCCGCGACCGCTATTGCTGGCCTCCTCAGGGTCTAGTTGATTAGAGTAGAGCACAGTGGAGGGCAGGCATCCGCCGAATATCTGTGCATAGCACGAAAGTCATAGCTTTCCTAACCAAACTTAGCCTAGCCTGACCTAATCAGACGTAACCGAACTCAAGCTTACGTGCGACGATCACTATTGCTGTCATACCGAATGCCGAGCAGAGTATATTACAGCAATGTAGACCGCAGAGATCCACCGAAGGGCAGTGTATAACACAAAAGTCAAAACTACACCAGCCAAACCTAACCAAACCTGTCCTGACCGAACGCAAAATAACTCAACCAAACGTGTCACGACCGCTGTTGCTCGCATTCACAGAGGCAAGCAGATGCTACTACAGCAAGCTGCGGGCAGATTTCGCCCGAAAAGCAGTGTGTAGCCCAAAGCTCAAAGCCATCTTAACCAAGCTGAACCTAATATAAGCTAACCAAACTTAACCTAACTCAACCAAACCTTCCTCGCCTGCCATTGCTGCCCCGCCCAGAGGCAAGCAAAATATACTATGGGAGAGCAGGGCGCAGAAATACATAGAATCGCAGAGTAGAGCAGGAGAGTCAGGGGTAACCAAACCTAACCCAGACTAATGTTACCAATACTAACGTGGCCAAACGCAACGCAACGTGCCGCGTCCGCTATTTCCGGCGTTCCCGATGTCTATCGGACTAGGGTAGAGTAAAGTGGTGGGCAGGAATCCACCGACAAACTGCGTAGGGCACGAAAGACAAAACTACCCTAACCAAACTTAAACTGTCCTAACACAACTAAACGTAACCTCACAAAACCTAACTCGCCATGCCACTATTGCTCGGATCCCGAGAGTCGAACAGAGTATAGTAGAGCAATGGAGAGCGCAGAAATCCACCGAATAGCAGTGTACAGCACAAGTGTCCAGGCTACCCTATCCTAACCTATCCAAGCGTGATAAAGCCAAACGCAACCTAACTTAACGTAACGCGCCGAGACCAATATCCCTGGCCGCCCCAGAGCAAAGCAGAATATACTAGAACGCAGTTGAGCGCAGAAATCCACCTAACTGCAAGTTATAGCTCAAAAGTTAAAGCTTTCCTCTCCTAACCTTACCAAACTTAACATAACCAAACGTCATCTACCTCAAGCTAACCTTGCCGACAACACAGTTGCTGGCCTCACGAGAACCAAGCAAAACATAATAGAGCACAGTTGAGCGCCGAAATGCGCCCAACAACCGTCTATACAACGATAGTCAAAGCAACCCAAGCCTAACCCAAGCCAACATAACATAACCGAAAGTAGCCTAACACAACCAACGTGCCGAGAACTCTATTACTAGACACCCGGTGTCGAGCAGAGTACAGTAGAGCGATGTAGAACGTAGAAATCTTCCGAATATCGCAGTATAGCTCAAAAGTCGGAGCTACCCTATACCAACCAAACTAATCGTAAGATCACTAAACGTATCCTAACGTATTCTATCGAGCCATGACCACCAATGCTGGTACCCCCAGAGTCGAGCAGAGTATAGCATAGCACAGTAGAGCGCAGGAAGCCACCATCTAGCAACGAATGGCACAAGAGTCAAGGACATCCTGTCCTAACCTGGCGAAACGTATCCTAGCCAAGCGAAGCCTAACTTAAACTACCGTGCCGAGAACACTACTGCTGGCACCACTAGCGCCATGCAGAGCATATTACAGCACAATGGAGCGCAGAAATCCACCGAACAGCAGTGTGCAGCACAAAAGTCAAAGCTATCATAGCCGAACACAGTGTAGCCTAACCTAACCAAACGTAATCTAAACCAATTAAACGTGTAGCGACCACTATTGCTGTCGTCCCGAGAGCCGGGCAGAGCATGGTAGAGCAATGTAGATCACAGAAATCCACCGGATAGCAGTGTGTAGCACGAAAGTCAAAGCCATCCTATCCTAACCTAACGAAACGTAGCATAAGCTGACGGAACGTAGCACAACATGACGTGTCGCGACCGATATTGCTGGCCTCATGTGAGCTAAGCAGAATATAGCAGAGCAACGTAGAGCATTGAAATAGTCCTGATAGCAGTATATAGCTCAAAAGGCAGAGCTATCCTAGCCTGGCGCAAAGAACGTTGACGTAACGAAACGTAATCTAACTCACACTAACGTGGAGGGACCACTATTGCCGACCTCCTGATAGTTGAGCGGAGCATAGCAGAACAATGTAAAGCGCAGAAATCCACCGCATAGCAGCGTATGGACAAAAGTCAAAGCCATCCCATCCTAACCTTGCCAAACCTTGCCTAACAGAACGTAATATAACTCTACCTAACGTGCCGCGACAACTACTGTTGGACGCACCGGGGCCACGCAGAACATGTTAGAGGAGAGTAGGGCGCAGGAATCTATAGAATCTCAATGTATAGCAGAAAAACGAAAGCTATTCAAACCTTACCCATGCTAGCATGAACAATCCAAACGTAACCTACCCTAACCTATCACTCCGTGGCCACTATTTCTGTCCTCCCCAGAGCAAAGCAGAACATATTGGCGCACCGAGCAGCTATGTACAGCACAATAGTCGAAGCTATCTCCTCCAGACATAGCCAATCGAAATACATCCAATCGTAACGTAGCGCAACTCAGCGTGCAGAGACCACAAATGCTAGACTGCCCAGAGCCAAGCAGAGTATACTAGAACACAGTAGATCGTAGAAAACCACCGAACTGCAGTGTATAGCAAAGAAGTAAAAGCGATCATAACCAAACGTAACCTAATCTAACCTAACCAAACGAAACTTAACACAACGCGTCGTGCCGCGACAGCTATTGCTGTCGCCCCATCGCCAAGCAGAATATATTGGCGGAGCGTAGAGCACAAAGGTCCACAGAATGGCAATGTGTAGCACAAATTTCAAAGCCATCCTAACTAAGCTTAACTTAAAATGACATAAACCGAATGCAGCATGACACAAACAAACGTGACACGACCAATATTCCTGGCATCCCCAGGGAGGAGCAGTGTATAGTAGAACAATGTAGAGCGCAGGAATCCAACGGATAGCAGTGCATAGCACAAAAGTCAATGCTATTCTGTCCTAAACTATCCAAACGAAACATAACCAAATGCAACCTACCTCAACTTAACGTGCTGAGACTACCACTGCAGGACCTTCCAGAGCCAGGCAGAGCATATTAGAGCAAAGTAGAGCGCAGTGATCCACCGAACAGCCATGTACAGCCTAAAAATCAAGCGTACTCTGTCCTAACCGAACCAAACATGACATTACCTAACTTAACATAACCCAAACTAACCTGCCGAGACCGCTATTGCTGCCTTCCACAGAGGAAAGCAGTACATACGAGAGCACTGTAGATCGCAGGAATCCACTGAATTGCAGTGCATAGAGCAAAAGTTGAAGCTAACCTGGTCAAACGCAGCCTAATCTTACGTAATCGAAGGTAACTTGGCACAACCTAATGTGCAGCAACCACGATTGCTGGCATACACAGGGACATCCGTGACATGTTAGTGGAGCGAAGACAGTAGAAATCTACCAAATTGCAGTGCGTAGCATAAAAGTAGAAGCTAACCAGACCAAACCTAGTCTAACCAAACCTAACCGAAAGTAACGTAACCCAAACAAACGTACCAGGAAAGCTGTTGCTGGCTTCCCCAAAGACAAGCAGATGCTGTTAGGGCAACGCGGAGCGCAGATATCGACCGAATAGCAGTTTAAAGCACAAAGGTCAATGTTACACAAGCCATACCTAGCATAACCTAGCCAAGTCAAGCGTAGATTAGCTCAAAATAGCGTGGCGGCGCCACTAATGGTGGCCTCCCAAGAGTCAAGCAGAGTATTGTTCAGCAATGTAGAGCGCAGAGAACCACCGAATACCAGCTTATAGCGCAAAAGTCTAAGCTATCCTATCGTAACCTAACCAAACGTAACATAACCAAACGCAACATTACAAAGCCTAATGCAATTACAAAGCCGAACATATTAGAGGGGAGTGGAGCTCAGATATCTGTAGAAACGCAGTGCGTAGCACAATAGTCGAAGCTACCATATCCTAACGTAGTCAGACGTAAAATTACAGAACGTAGCTTGGCCCAACCAAACGTGCCGAAAGAAATATTGCTCGGCTACACAGAGCAAAGCAGAATGTGCTTGAGCACGATAGAGTGCAGAAAGCAAACAAATTGAAGTGTACAGCACAGAAGTGAGAAATATCGTGACATAAACTAGCCTTACGCAACTTAATCAAGCATAAACTGACCGAACCTGACGCACCGCGACCACTATTGTCGGCCTTCCCATAGTAGAGCTGAGTATAGCTGAGCCAAGTAGAGCGTGGTAATCCACCGAATAACTGTGTATAACACGAAAAACAGATCTATGCAAACATAACCCAAGTAAGCATAACCTAGCCAATCGTAGCCTGATTCAACCTAACGTGCCGGGACTACTGTTGCAGGCCTCTCCAGGGACAGGTAGAACATATTACAGGGGAGTAGAGCGCAGAAATGTATAGAATCGTAGAGCATAGCACACTAGTCGAAGTTAGCTTGTCCTACCATAGCCACATGTAGTATAACCGAACGTAGGATAACTCAACCTAACGTGCAGCGGCCACTATTGCTACCATCTCCGGGGCCACGCAGGAAATACAAGAGTGCCGTAGGGCGCAGTAACCCACCACATTGCAGTTTAGAGCACAAAAGTGGATGATAACCTAACCCTAAGCTTCCTAACCTAACCTAACCGAACGCGGCATAGCTCAACATAGGTTGCCGCGTTTGGTGCTGCTGGCCTCCCCAGAGACAAGCAGAGGATATTAGACCAATGTAGAGCGCATAGATCGACCGAACGGCGGTGTATAGCGCTGAAGTCAGAGCTACAATATCCTATCCTAGCCAAACGTAACATGACCATATGTAAGCTGTCTCAGCCCAACGCGCCGCGACCACAGTTGCTTGCATCCCCAGAGACGAGCAGGTTATTCTAGGGCAGTGTAGAGCGCAGAAATCTAATGAGCAGCAATGTATCGCACAAAAGTCAATACTATCCTATCCTAACCTTACCAAACGTGACATAAGCAAACGTATCCTAACTCAAACCTACGTGCCGAAACCACCATTGCTGCCCTTCCAGAGACAAAGCAGAACATGCTAGAGAATAGTGTAGCGCACAAGTCCACCGAATTGCAGTGCATATGACAGAAGTGAAAGCTTATCTCCCCATGCCAAGCCTAACCTGACCTAACCAAACATATCCTAACCGTACGCAGCCTGTCATCCTAACCAAACGAGACCACAGTTGCTGTCCTACCCAGGCCCAAGCGGAGAACGCTAGAGCAGAGTGGCACGCAAGAATCCACCGAATGGCAGTGTGTAGCACAAAAGTCAAAGCAATCCTATCCCAACAGAGCGAAACGCAGCATTAGCTGACGTAACGTAACCCATACTGACGTGAAACTACCGCTATTGATGGCCTCAAAAGAGCTAAGCTGTGTGTACCGGAGCAATGTAAAACGCTGAAATCGGCGAAACAGCAGTGTATACCACAAAGTTCGAAGCTGTTCTAACCAAAGCTGGCCAAGTCGATCATAACCAAACGTAATATAGCTCAACCTAACGTCCCGAGAGTATTATTCCTGGCGTCCACAGAGGCAAGCAATTCGCGACAGCGAATTGAAGGGCGCAGAAGTACATAGAATAGCAGTGTGTAGCACAAAAGTCACATCTATCCTAACCTAACACATCGCAACCTGACATAACCAAGCGTAATACGACACAACCTATCGTGCCGCGACCACTATTTCTGGCTTCACCAGAGACATGCTGAATATCATAGAGCACAGTATAGCGCAGATGTCCATAGGATGGTGTGTTGAGCACATATGTCAAAGATATCCTAACACAACCCAACCAAACCTAACCAAACTAACTGTACATGCTACTGCGCTGAAGACCGTAGAAATGCACCGAAAAGCAGCGCATATAACGGAAGTCATATCTATGCAAATCTAACCCATGCTAGCATAACGTAACCAAACGTAACATAACTCAACCTAACAGGCCGAGACCTCCACTACAGGCCTCCCCAGTGTCGAGCAGATTATAATAGTGTTATGTGGGGCGTAGAAATCCGCCGGATAGCATCGTATAGCACATAAGTCAAAGCTACAATGTCCCACTCTGTCCAAACTTGATCTAGCAGAACGCAACATAGCTTAACCTAACGTGCCAGGACCATTATTGCTGGCTTCTCCTGGGCCAAGCAGAATATACTAAAGCACAGTAGAACACAGAAAGCCACCATATAGTAGTGTGTGGCACAAGAGTCAAAGATATTCTAATCCAAACTAACATAAACTAACCTAACCAAACGTAGAGTAACTAAACGTAATGAGCCTAGACCGCTATTTCTGGCATCCCCAGAGCCAAGCAGAACATATTGGTGCACAGTAGGGCGCAGAAATCCACCGAATAGCAGAGTATAACGCAAAGGTCTAAGCCATCATAGCCAAACGTAATATAACCTAGCCTAGCCAAACGTAACCTGACACATGCTATCGTGTGACGACCGCTATTGCTGGTCTCCCCGGAGTGGTACAGAGAATAGTAGTGCAGTGAAGGGAGCAGAAATTCACCGAACAACAGTGTACAGCACACAAGTCAAAGCTGTCCTATCATAACCGAACCAATCGTAGCCAAACCGAACGCAGCTTAACAGATCATAACTTCCCGAGACCACAATTGCTGGCCTACCCAGTGTCAAGCAGGACATACTAGAGGAGGGTAGAGCGCAGGGACCCACCGAATGGCAGTGTACAGCAGAAAAGTTGAAGCTACAATACCAAAGCTTAGCAAAATCCAACCTAACAAAACGTAGCCTGATACAACATAACGTGCATAGACCACTATTACTGGCCTTCCCAGAGCCAAGCTGGAAATATTAGAACACTGTTGTGCCCAGAAATCCACCCAATACCAGAGAATGGAACTAAAGTCGGTGCTATCTTCCCCTAACCCAACCGACCGTAACATAATGAAACGAAACTTAACAGAAACTAAGGTGCCGCGACCACGATTGCTGGCTTCCTCAAAGCCAAGCAGAGCACACTAGTGGAGCGTACAAATCAGAAATCCATAGAATCAAAGTGTATATCAGAGAAGTCGAAGCTACCGAAATTTAACCCAAACCAACAGAACATAACCAAGCATAGACTAACTGAACCTACGGTGCTGGGACAGATATTGCTGCCCTCCACAGAGCCAAGCAGGGCATCCCAGAGCTCAGTAAGCCGCAGATATCCACCGAGTAGCAATATAGAGCACGAAAGATAATGCTATCCTAACCAAACTTGTCTTAACCCAACCTAACAGAACGTAACACATCTACACCAAACCTGCAGCGACCACTACTTCTGGCCACCCCAGAGCAAAGATGAAAATATTGGAGCAACATAGTGTGCGGAAGTCCACCTAATAGCAGGCTATGGCACTAAAGACAAAGCTATCCTCTCCAAACCTAACCAACCGTAACGTAACCAAACGTAGCATAGCTAAACTTAACGTGCCGCGACCACTATTACTGGCCTCCCTTGAGCCAAGCAGAACACACTAGAACACAGAAATCCATAGGATCGCAGTGTATACCGGAAAAGTCAAAGCTATACAAACCTAACACAGACCAACAAAATATAACCACACATAGCCTAACCCGGACTAACCTGCAGAGACCGCTATTGCTGCCCACCCTTGGGACAAGCAGTTCATACTAGAGCACACTAGAGCGCAGAAATCCACCGAATAGCAGTGTGGATCGCAAACGGTAAAGCTACCATAACCAAACCTCTCCAAACACAACTTAACAGAACGTAACATATCCGTACCTAACCTGCCGCGAACACTATTGCTGGCCTCCCTTGAGCCAAGTAGAACACATTAGTGTAGAGTAGAACACAGAAATCCATATAAACGCAGTGTACACCGGAAAAGTCAAAGCTACTCGAACCTAACCCAAACCAACAAAACATAACTACACATAGCCTAACCCGGACATACCTGCAGAGACCGCTATTGCTGCCCACCCTTGGGACAAGTAGTTCATACTAGAGCACACTAAAGCGCAGAAATCCACCGAATAGCGGTGTTCAGCACAAAAGACAATGTAACCTGTCCTAACCTAGCCAAACGTGGCAGGTCCACGTGTAACCTAACAGAACTTAACTTGTCAAGACCACCATTGCTCGCCTCCACACGGACGAGAAGTGTCTACCAGAGCACGGTGTAGCGCAGA
>NW_016923722.1:0-624 GCF_001483705.2 Eufriesea mexicana | reverse complement strand
TGATATTGAATGTGTTTGGAAAATTCAAATTTATTGACATTAACGACTAATATCTGGTGAGCTTGCTTTCTTGCTTAAATAAGGAGGATATATTCAATTGGCGTGCTATAATCGCTGCAATGCTATAGAGTATGGCCGGAAAGCTCATTTTTATTGTCATTTTCAACTAATATCGTGGTGAGCTATATTTTTTGCATATATAAGGAGGGTTGATGATATTGGCGTGCTATAGTCGTCTATAGTCATAGCAAAGCTATAGAATCTGGCTGGAAAATAGAATTTCATTGGCATTTTCGCCTAAAATCGTGGTGAGCTACCTTTCTTGCATAAATAAGGAGCAAAGGCTCTATTGGCGTGCTATAGCCATTGCAATGCTCTGGAATCTGAGCGCAAACTTCAATTTTACTGTCATTTTCGAATAGTATGGTTGTGAGCTGACTTTCTTGCATAAATAAGGAGGAAAGATTCTATTGGCTTGCTATAGCTATTGCAATGATATTGAATGTGCTTGGAAAATTCAAATTTATTGACATTTTCGACTAATATCGTGGTGAGCTTGCATTCTTGCTTAAATAAGGAGGAAATATTCAATTGGCGTGCTATAATCGCTGCAATGCTATAGAG
>NW_016923721.1:6634-46210 GCF_001483705.2 Eufriesea mexicana | reverse complement strand
AGGTTAGTTCATGTAGGAATTCGTTGCCCTTGACTCTCTTGTTATGCACTGCAATGCAGCGGGCTTCTGAGCTCTATCGTTCCCTAGCTTATTCTGGTAGTCCCTGGGGAGGCTAGCAGTAGTGTCCTAGGCACGTTAGCTTTAGTTCGCTTACGTTCGAATATGTTGCGTTTGGTTTGGTTAGGATAGGGTGTCTTTGACTTTTGTGATATACGCTGTTAATCTATGGATCTCTGCGTAAACAAACATACGCTAACTCAACGTTTCGTGCCGCGACCACTATTGCTGGTCTCCCTATTGGCAAGCAGAATATAGTAGTGCACAGTAGATCGTAGAAGTCCACAGAAAATCAATGTGTACAGGGATAGTCATATCTATCCAAGACTAACCCAAACCAGCGTAACGTAGCCAAACGCAGCGTAATTCAACATAACCGCCGGAGACCACTATTAATGGCCTCCCCAGAGTCTAACAGAGTACAGTAGAGCGACGTAGGGTGTCGAAATACACCGAACACCAGTGTATAGCACAAAGGTCAAATCTAGCCTCCCCTTGCCTATCCAAACGTAATATAATGAAACGCAACATAGCTTAACATAACGTGCAGAGGCCGACGTTGCTGAGCTCTCCAGAGTCAAGCAGAATATACGAGAGCACAACCAAGCGCATTAATCCACCGCTTTGCAGTGTGCAGCGAAAGAGTGGAAGCTATTCTGTCCCAACCTAATCAAACGTAATATAACCAAACGTAACCAAACCCAGACAAACGTACCGAGACCAATACTGCTCTCCTTCTCATAGCCAAGCAGAATATGCTAGAGCACAGTAGAGCGCAGAAAGCCGCCGAATAGTAGTGTGTAGCACAAAAGTCATAGGTATCCTGTCCTGACGTAGTCAAGCGTAAGATGGGCAGACGCAACGTAACAAAAACTCACGTGCCACGACTGCTACTGCTGGTCTCACGTGAGCTAAGCAGAGTACAGCAGAGCAATGTAGATCGCTGCAGTCATCCGTATAGCAGAGTATAGCACAAAAGACGAAGCTCTTTTAACAATACATAAGCAAACCTAACATAACAGAACGCAACATAGCCCAACCAAACGTGCCGCGAGCACTATTGCTGGCGTCCACAGAGACAAGCAATGTGTGATAGCTCACTGCAGTGCGCAGATGTCCATAGAATAGCAGTGTGTATCACAAAGGTCGAAGTTATCCTAACCTAACACATCGTAGCCTAACGTAGCCTAACGTAATCTAACCAAACCTAACGTGCCGCCACCACAATTGCTGTACAGCCAGAGCCAAGCAGAGTATACTAGAGCACAGTAAAGCGTAGGAATCCGCCGAATAGCAGTGCATACCACAAAAGTCATAGCTGTCTCAACCAAGCTTCGCCAAACCTGACATTGCCTAGCGTTACATAACGCAACCTAGCGTGCCGGGAGCACTATTCCTGGCGTCCGCAGGGAAAAGCAGAGTGTGATAGCGCACAGAAGATCGCAGAAGTCCATAGAATAGCAGTGCTTAGCACAAAAGTCGAAGCTATCCTAACGTAACACAACGCAATCTAACCAAGCCAAACGTAATATAATGCATCCTAACGTGCCGCGACAACTACGGCTGGTCTCCCGAGAGTCGAGCATAGTTTATTAGAACAATGTAGAGCGCTGAGTACCACCGAATAGCAGAGAACAACACAAAAGTGTAAGATATGCTCTCCTACAATAACCAATCGTAACATAACCAAACGCAGGCTAACTCAGCCTTACGTGCCGAGAGCACTACTGCTGGCATCCCTGTAGCCAAGCAGAACATACTAGAGGAGCGTAGAGCGCAGAAGTCCATAGAAAGGCAATGTACAGCAGAAAAGTGAAAGATACCCTAACCTAACCCATTCTAACGTTACCTGGCCAAAGGTAGCGTAACGCCATTCAATTCAATATAACCGCCGCGGCCACTTCTTCTGGCTTCCATAGGTCGAAGCAGACCACAATAGAGCACTCAAGGGCGCCGAAAAATCAACCGTATAGCAGTGTAAGTCGGGAAAGTCATACCTGTCCTACCCTATCGTGAGCATACGTAACGCAACAAGACGTAGCCTATCTGATCCTGCCCAGCCATGACTACTAATGATTAGAACATATTACAGGAGAGTAATGCGCAGAAATCCATAGAATCACAGCGCACATCACAAGAGTCGAAGTCACCCTATCCTGACATAACCGTACGTATCACAAACGAACGTAGCTTAACTCAACCTAACGTGCGCAGACCACTATTGCAAGCCTCCAAAGAGCCGAGCAGAGCATGTTAGGCCTATACAGAGCGCAGAAGTCCTCATAATGGCGCTGTGTGGCAAAAAAAGAAAAGGCTGTCGTATCCTAACGTTACCTAACGTAGCATAAACGTACGTAATCTATTCCATTCTAACGTGGCGAGACCGCTATCGCTGGCGTCCCCATAACTAAGCAGGGCATACTAGCAGACAATAGAGCGCAGAAATCCACCGAAAAACTATTTGCACTACGCAAGTCAAAGACCTACCGAGACTAACTCAACACAGGCAAACGTTGCATAGCTCAAACCAACGTGCCGAGACCGCAATTGCTGGCCTCCCCAGAGTCAAGCTGAGCATATTAGAGGACAGTAGAGAGCAGAAATCCACCGAATAGCTGCTTATATCAGAAAAGTCAAAGCTATCCTCACCAAACCTTACCATACGTAATATAAACGTACGCAACTTAACACAGACTAACGAGCCGCGGCTAATATTTCTGGCCTCCCAATCGCAAAGCAGAAAGTACTAGACCACAGTAGAGCGCAGGAATTTACCGGATAGCCTGTATAGCACAAAAGACGATGTCATACTAACCAAGCCAGACCTAACCTAACCGTAGAATAGATAAACCTAACGAGAAGAGCCTTCTAGTGCAGATATCCTCAATGCCAAGCTGGACAAATTAGAGCCAAGTAGAACGCAGAAATACACTGCATAGCAATGTATAGCGCAAAAGTCAAAGCCACCCCAAGCGAACAGAACCAAACCTATCAGAGCAAAACGTAACCTAACTTTATCTGTCGTGCCACGTCCGCCATTGCTGGTCTCTCCAGAGACAAGCAAAGTATGATACAGCACTGCAGAAGCTAAAGTCCATAGAAGATCAGTTTTTAGCACATAAGTCAAAGCTACCCAAACCCACATCACCATAACCTAACCTAATCAAACTTTATGAAACTCAACAGAACCTGCCGCGACCACCATTGCTTGCCTCCACAGATCCATGCTGAATGTACTAGAACGCAGTAGAGCGCAGTAATCCACCTCATTTCAGTGTACAGCACAAATGTCTAAGATATCCTAACCTAACCTGACACAGAATACCCTCATCAGGCGTAGGATATCTAAACATAACGAGTCGAGACCTGTATTGCTGGCCTCTCCGGAGCCAAGTAGTACATACGGGATGACAGCTGGGCGCAGAAGTCCACCGAATAGCAGAGTATAGCGCAAAAGACAAAGTCAACCTAACCAAACGTAGCTTAACTTAACCTAACTGCACGTAACCTAGCTCAAGTTATCGTGCCACGACCGCTATTGCAGCTCCAGCCAGGGAAGGGCAGAGTATAGTAGACCAATGAAGAGCGCAGAAATCCACAGAATGGCACTGTACAGCACAAGTGTCAAATTTATCCTATCCTAATTTAACCAAACGTAACATACCCAAGCGAACAAAACACAACCTAACGTGGCAACACCACTATTCTTGCCCTCCACGAGCCAAGCAGAACATACTAGAGGAGGGGACAGCGCAGATATCCATAGAATCGCATTGCATAGCACAACAGTCGTAGCTACCGTATCCTAACATAACGAAACGCAACAAAACCGATCGTAGCTTAACGCAACCAAACGTGACGAGACCACCATTGCAAGCCTCCCAGAGCCAAGTAGAATAAACTAAAGCAAAGTAGAGTGCAGTAGTCCACCGCATTGCAGTATATAGCAAAAAGGGGAAGATATCAACCCAACGTGTCCTAACCTAGCCTAACCGAACGGAGCGTAACTCAACATAAGTTGCCGAGATTAGTGTTGTTGGCCTCCCCAGGGCCAAGAAGAAAGTATTACAACACAGCAGAGCGCAGGAATTCGCGGATAGCGGTGTATAGCACAAAAGTCTTAACTATCCTATCCTAACCGCAACGAACATAACATAACCGAACGTACCGTGGCTCCGCCTATCGTGCCGAGACCAATTTGCTGGTCTCCACAGGGCGAAGCAGAATATACTAGAGTACTGCAGATCGCAGAAAGCAACCGCGTTGCAGTGTATACCAAAGAAGTCAAAGATACCCAAACTTTACCTGACCTAATCTAACCCAGCCAATCGTTGCCCAACTCAACACAACGAGCCGAGACCACTATTGCTGCGCTCCACAGAGCCAAACAGAACAGATTCGAGGAGAGTGGAGCGCAGAAATCAATAGAAACGCAGTGTACAACTGAAAAGTCAAAGACACCCGATCCTAACCAAAGCCAGCGTATCCTAATGTAACGTAGCATAACTCAGTATAACGTGCCGCGACCAGTATTGCTGGCATACCCAGGGCCAAGCAGAATGTAGCAGAGCACAGTTGAACGCAGGAATCCACCGCATTGCAGTGAATAGCAAAAAAGTCAGAGATGCCATAACAAAACATGACCTAACATAACCAAGCCAAACGTATAATAGCACAACTTAACGTGCCACAACCGCAATTGGTGGCCTCCGTGGGGCCAAACAAAGAATGTTACGGCACATTAAAGCACAGAAGTCCATATAATAGCAGTGTATAGCACACAAGTGAAAATATCCCCTCCTAACCCTGCCAAACGTAACTCACCCAAACGTAACATAACTCAACCTAACATGACGATACCACAATTGCTGGCCTCCGCAGAGTCAAACAGAATGTACTAGAGCAGAGGAGTGGGCAGAAATCCAGCACATTGCAGTGAATAGCACATAATCCGTAGATATCCTCACCTAATATGGCCTAACCAAACCTACCAGAACGTGGCATAGCTCAATATGGCGTGCCGAGACCAATGCTCCTGGCAACCCCAGAGCACGGCAGAACATGGTAGAGCAGAGTAGATAACAGGAATCTACCGAAGAACAGCGTATTGCCCGAAGGTCAGAGATAACAGGACCAAATATTGCCCAACATGTCCTAACGGATGGTAACATAGTTGAGCCAAACGTTCCGCGGCCGCCATTGCTTGACCCCACAGAGTTGGGTAGAGTAGAGTAGTGCAATGTAGAACACAGAGATCCACCGAATAGCAGCGTGTAGCGCATAAGTCGAAGATATCCTAACCTAACCTGACGGAACCTGACCTAACCGAAAGTACCATGGCCCAACGCAGTGCGCTGCGACCACTTCGCCTGGCACCCGAGATCCAAGTATACTGCTGCAGAGCAGAGTACATCACAGAAATCCACTTCGCATCAGTGTATGGCACGAAAGTCATAGCCATCCTGGCCAAATTTAACCTAACCTGTCCTAAGCTGTCCTAACCTGACTCAAAGTAACGTGCCACGACCATCATTGCCCGCCCACACAGGGTTGTGCTGAGTATAGTAGAGCAATGTAGATCGCAGCAACCCACCCAATAGCTGTGTAGAGCACAAAACTGTATGAAATCCAAACCGAACCTTCGTAACCTAACCTAATGAAACGTAACATAGCTCAGCCTAACTTGCCGAGACCACCCTTGCTGGCCACCCAAGTGCCAGCTATAGAATATTAGAGCACACTGGAGGGCAGAAATACGCGGAATAGCAGTGTATAGCACGGAAGTCAAAGTAGCCTGTCCTCACCTAGCCAGACGTGACATATCCAAACGTAGTCTAACTCAACCTAACTTGACGAGACAACCATTGCTGGCCTCCACAGAGCCAAGCGGAAAATACAAGAAAACAGTAGAGTGCAGAAATCCGCGGATAGCAGTGTATAGCCCGAAAGTCTGAACTATACTATCCTAACATCACCAAACGTAACATAAACGAACGTAGCATAGCTCAAGCGAACGAGCCCAGCCCACTACTGCTGGCCTCTGCAGAGCCACGCAGGATATACTAGAGCACAGCAGAACGCAGAAATACCAATCCTTGCAGTGCATAGCGGAAAATTCAGATACATAAGCCGTACCTGACCTAATCTAACCTAACGAATCGTAGCCGAGCTCTAAATAACTATTTCTGCGCTCCGGATAGCCGAGCAGAACATACCAGAGCACACTAAATCGCAGAAGTCTACCGAATAGCAGTGTATGGCACGAAAGCTAAGGTAGCCAAACCTAACCTGACCCACCCTAACCTAACCAAACGTAACCTAACTCAACCTGACGTACCGCGACCACTATTGCTGGCTACCACAGAGTTGAGTAGAACTTTCTAGGGGAGGCGAGAGAGCAGAAATCCATAGAATTGCAGTGTGTAGCACAAAAGTCGAATCTATCCTGACCTAACCCAGGCAAACGTAACGTAACCAAACGTAGGCTACCACAGCGTATCGTGCCGCGACCACTATCGGTGGCATCCCCAGGGACAAGCAGGATGTAGTAGAATACAGTTGAGCGCAGAGATCCACCAAACAACATAATATAACACGAAAGTCAGAGCTATCCTTACCGAACTTAACCCAACATAAACTAACAAGAATTGACTTAACTCAAACTAACGTGCCGAGACCAATATTGCTGACATTCCCAGGGCTAAGCAGAATGTAGGAGAGCACAGTAGAGCACAGAAATGCTCCGAATAGCAGTGTATAGCACGGAGGACTAAGTTAACCTGAGCGAGCTCATCCAAAACCTAATCTATTCAAACGTAACATAACGCAACCTAACGTGCCGAGACGGCTATTGCTGGCCTCCCCAGATCCATACAGAAGATATTAGAACACAGTAGAGCGCAGAAGTGCGCAGATATCGGTGCACAGCACAAAATTCGTAGATATCCCAACCCAACCTGGTACAATCTACCCTAACGGAACGTAGCATGGCTCAACATTATATGCCGCGACCACTGCTGCAGGCGTCCCCAATGCCAAGCACAATATAGTAGAGCACGGTAGGTCAATGGCATCCAACACATAATAGCGTATAGTACGAAGGTCAAAGCTATCTTAACCGAAATTAACCTATCCTAATCAAACCAAATGTAACCTAACACAAGCTATGGTGCCACCACCACCACTGCTCGCATCCGCATAGTCGACCGGAGTATAGTGGAGCAATGTAGGGCGCGGAAATGCACGCAACAGCAGTGTATGACACAAAAGACAAAGTAGTCCTAACGAAACCCTCCTAACCTAACCCAACGATACGCAACTTATCTCAACCTAACGTGCCAAGCCCACAGCTGCTGGCCACCACAGGGACAAGCCACACATTGTAGAGCACACTGGAGCGCAGAAATGCACCGAATAGCTGTGTACAGCACAAAAGTCAAAGCTGCCCTATCCTAATACATTCAATCTTAATATAACCAAACGTAACATAATTCAACCTAACGTAACCCGACTGCTATTGCTCGCCCCCCAGAGTCGAGCAGAACATACTAGAGGAAAATAGGGTGCAGATGTCCATAGAATAGCTGTGTATAGCACAAAATTCATATCTATCCAGACATAATCCATGCTAGCATAACCTAACCAAACGTAGCCTACCCCGACATAACGTGCCGCCACTATTGCTGGCTTCCTCAGGGCGATGCAGAATGTGATAGAGCACTGTAGATCACAGAGGTACACCGAATAACAGTGCATAGCACGAAAGTCAGAGATATCCTACCCAAATTTATCATAGCTTATCCTAACAGCACGTAACATGAATGAAACTTACATGCCGCGAACGCTATTGCTCGCCTCCCCAGAGTCGAGCAGATTGTAGTGGAGCAATGGAGAGCGCAGGAATCAGCCGAATAGCAGTGTAAAACACGAAAGTCATAGAAATAATAACCAAGTCTTTTTAGCCTACCGTATCGAAACGTAACATAACATAACCTAACGTGCCGAGACGACTATCCTGGCAACCCCAGAGCCAAGCAGAAAATATTAGAGCACATTGGGGTACAGAAATCGGTGGATTTCAGTGTATAGCACAAAAGTCTAAACTTTCCCTTCCCAACCTCACCATAAGTAACATAACCGAACGCAGCATAGCCAAACCCAACGTGCCGAGGCCGCCACTGCTGGCATGCGCAGGGACATAAATAATATTACAGATCACAGCAGAGCGCAGAGAACCATTGCATTGCAGTGTACAGCACAGAAGTCGAAGATACCCAGACCGAACTTGGCCTAACCTAACCTACCCAAACGTAGTGTGACACAACACAACGTGACGAGACTAATATTGCTGTACTACGAGGTGACCACTATTGCTGGCCCCCACAAAGACAAGCAGAATATAGTAGAGCGCAGTCGAGCGCAGAATCCAACAGACAACCGTGCATAGCACGAAAGTAAGACCTGCACTTACAGAAATTAGCCCAACCTAAACTAGCCAAAGGTAACCTAGCTCAACCTACCGTGTCGAGACCAATGCTGCTGGCATTCCCATGGCTAAACACAATATAGTAGAGCAGAGCACAGCGCAGAAATACTCCGAAGAGCAGTGTATATCACGATAGTCTAAGTTAACCTGACCGAGCTTCATCTAACCTGACCCAACTAAACGCAGCCTAAATCAAACTAACTTGCCGGGACTACCATTCTTGGCCGCCAGAGAGTCAAGCAGACCATATCAGAGCACACTAGAGCGCAGAAGTCCACCGAATAGCAGCGTATAGCAGTGAAGTCTAAGCTACACTATCCTAACATACCCAAACGTAATAACCCCAAACGTTACCTAACTTAACCTAACGTCCAGATACCACTAATATTGGAGTCCCCAGAGCCAAGCAGAATATGCTAGAGCACAGTAGAGAGCATGGAGCCACCAAATAGCAGCGTATAGCACAGAAGTCAGATATATACTGTTCCAACCTGACCTGTCCTAACATAGCCAAGCGTGGATTAACCCAACCTATCGTATCATGACTACCATTGCTGGCCACCCCAGAGTGGAGCAGAGTATATCAGAGCAATGTAAAGCGCAGAAATTCACCGAATAGCAGTGTACAACGCAAAAGTCAAGGTTATAATATTTTAATCTAACCAAATGTAGCATAAACAAGCGCAACATAATCCAACCTAACGTGCCCAGACCACCAGTGCTGGCCTCCACAGTACCAAGTGGAACGTATCGGAGCACAGTAGGGAGCAGATATGCACCGAATAGCAGTGTATAGCTCGAAAGTCAGAGCTATCCTATCCTAACCCATTCCAACCAAACATAGCCAAACGTAATCTAACACGGCCTAACGTGCCGCGAACAGCATTGCTGACCTCACAGGGTCAAACAGAGCATATTATAGGACAGTAGAGTGCAGGAATCCCTAGAATCGCAGTCTGTGGGAGAAATGTCGAAGCTATCCAAACCTAACCAAAGATAACGTAATATAGCCAAACGTACCCCAACTCAACCTAATGTGCCGATATCGCTATTACTGGCATCCGCAGAGACAAGCAGAGTATTTCAGACGACAGTGGAGCACAGATGTCCTCCGAATATCAGTGTATAGCACAAAAGTCAAAGCTATCCACTCCCAATATAACCAATCGTATCATAACCAAGCGTAACCTGACTAAGCATAACGTGCAGCGACCACTATGGCAGGCCTCCCCAGAGTCAGGCAGAGTATAGTAGAGAAATGTAGCGTGTTGAAATGCGCCGGATTGCAATGTATAGCACAAATATCGAAGCTACACTATCCTAACCTGTCCAAACGTAATATAACCAAACGAACCTAACATAACCAAACGTGCTGTAGCCACTATTGCTGGATTGCACAGAGCGAATTAGAATATACTAGAGTACAGCGCAGCGCAGAAATCCGTCGCACTTCAGTGTATAGCACAAAAGTCAAATATACCCTGTCCGAACCCAAACATACCTAACCATACATAACACGCCTATGTCAACATTTCTGACCTCCGCAGAACGGAGCAGAGCATGTCTGACCACAGTGGAGCGCAGAAACCCTCCAAATAGCAGTGTATAGCAGAAAAGGCAGAGTTATCTTAACTTAACCTAACCAAACGTAACATAACCAAACGTAACCTAAGTCTAATTTGCGTGCCTTGACCCCTATTGCTGACACAGCCAGAGCCAAGCAGAATATACTAGAGCGCAGTAGAGCACAGGAAGCCACCAAATAGCAGCGAAAGCCACAAACATCTAGGATTCCCTGACCTTAACTGGCCAAACATGACCCAACCAAACGTAGACTAACTAAACCTAACGAGCCTAGTCCAGCATTGCAGGCCTCCTCATCGCCGAGCAGAAAAATATTAAAGGAGAGTAAAGCGCAGGAGTCGAAGGAATAGCAATGTATAGCAGAGAAATCTAAGCTACCATAACCTAACGCAGACGGACCTAACCTAACCAAACATAGCCTGACACGACCGAACGTACGGGGAACACTACTGCTGGCAACTGCAGAGCCAAGCATATTATGCTATAGAGCAATAGATTGTAGGAATCGACCGCATAGCAGCCCATAGCAAAATGTCCAAGGAGTTCCGACCAAATGCAGCCTAACCTAACCTAATCAAACGTAATAGTACTCAACAAATCGTGTGACGTCCCCTATTGCTGGCAACCCTAGGGTGGAGCGGAGTATAGTAGAGCAATGCAGAACGCAAGAATCTACCGAATAGCAGTGTATAGCGCAAGAGTAAAGTTTACCCTATACCAGCCTAACAGAACCAAGCATGACCAACCGCAACATTAGAGAGTCTTACGTGCCAGACCACTATTTCTGGCCTCGCCAGTGACAAGCGGATCATATTATATCACTGTAGATCGCACAAATCAGCCGAAAAGCAGTGAGTCGCACAAGGCTCAAAGATGTCCCGGCCTAACATAATCAAACTTGGCATAGCCAAATGTAACCTTGCTTCACGTAACCGCGCTATATCACATTTGCTGACCTCCCCAGAGTCAAGTGGAGCATATTAGAGCACAGTACAGCTCAAAAATCTACCGCATATATGTATATAGCTAAAAAGGCAAGGTTGTCATCTCTTACCCCAACCTCACCTAACCTTACAAAACGTAACTTAACTGAACCTGTCGCGCAGCCACCGCTATTGCTGGCATCCGTAGAGTCGAGTATAATGTAGTAGAGCAATGAAGAACGCAGAAATCGATCGAATAGCAGTGTGCAGCACGAAAGTCATGGTTATCCTATCCTAACCTAATCAAACGTAACATAACCAAAGGTAACATATCTCCACCTAACAGAACTGCAACACTATTGCTGACGTAATCAGAGCCAAGCAGAAAATACTAACGCAAGGTGGTACTAACTACAGATATACGTGGCGCTGCAGTGTATAGCATAAAAGTCAAAGATAGCATAACCTAACCTCACATAACCTAACCAAACCAAGCGTAGCCTATCTCAACGTAACGTACCGAAACCACTATTGCTGCCTTTCCCAGAGCCAAGCAGAGTCTGCTAGAGCACAGTGGGGCGCAGATATCCACCAAATGGTGGTGTATAGCACAGGAGACAAGTATATGCTATCCCAACCTGACCGAACCTGACCTAGCCGAACGTGGACTAACTAAACCTAACGAGCCGAGACCACTGTCTCTGGCCTCTCCAGTGCCAATCAGAACCTGCTAGAGCACAGTAAATGGAAGAAGTCCAACGAACAGCTGTGTGTAGCACAAAAGTCAAAGCCACCATTGCCAAACCTAACACAACCTTGCCTTACCGAAGGTAACATAACAGAGTCTATCGTGTCACGACCACTTTAGCTGGCCATCCCAGAGTCAAGCAGAGCGCAGTAGAGCACAGTAGAGCGCAGAAATCCATCGAATAGCAGTGCATACCAAGAAAGTCGTAGCTATCCAAACCTCAACCAAACAAAGCATAACGTAACCGTACGTAGCTAAACACATCCTATCGTGCAAAGATCACTGTTGCTGGCCTCCCCAGCGCCAAGGAGAGCATATTAGGGCACAGTATATTGCAGAAGCCCACAGGATATCTGTATATAGCATAAAAGCCAATGCTGCCCTCTCCTACCCTGACAAAACGTAACATAGCTAGACGTAGCCTAAACGAAGCCAACGTGCCCGGACATCTACTACTGGCCTCCCCAGAGTCGAGCACAGTATAACAGAGCACAGGAGATCCCAGAAATCCACTGAAGAACAGTCTATGCCAAGAAAGTCAATGCCATCCGTACCTAATCCAAGCAAACGTAACTCAACCAAATGTACCCTAACTCAATCTAACGTGCCTAAGCCACCATTGCTGACATCTGCAGAGCCTACCAGAATATATTAGAGCAAGGTATGAGGCAGAGATCATTCGCAATGCATTGTAAAGCATAAGAGTCAAAGATATCCTAACCAAACCTGACAAAACGTAGCCGAACCGAACATAGCCTAACTCGACGTAACGTGCCGATATCACCATTGTTAACACTCCCGGAACCAAGCTGAACATATTGGAGCGCAGTACAGTGCAGATATCCTGCCGAATAGCAGCGTACAGCGCAAAAGTCGAAGCAAGGCCCTCCTAACCGAACTAATCGTAACGCAACCAACGTAACCTAACACTGCCTAACGAGACCCGGCAGCTATTTCTGGCCTCCATAGCGCCACGCAGAACATATTAGAGGACAGTAAATGGCAGGAATCCATAGAATCGCAGTGTACGGAAGAAAAGTCGAATCAACCCAAGCCTAACCCAATCAAATACAACCTATCCAAACGAAGACTAACTAAACATAACTAGCCGCGACCACTATTGTAGGACTCCCCTGGGCCAAGCAGAATAAAATAGAGCACAGTGGGGCGCAGAAGTCACTCGAATAACAGTGTATACTTCGAAAGTCAAAGCTACAACTACATAACACAAATAAACATAACATAGGCAAACGTAGCCTCACTCAACCTAACGTGCCTGGACCACTATTCCCGGCCACCCCACAGTCGAGCAGAGCATGTTAGAGCAATGTGGAGCGCAGAAATCCACCGAATAGCAGTGTGTAGCACAAAAGTCAAAGATAACCTGTCCAAACCTTACCAATCCAAACCTAACCGAACGCAACGTAACAAAACCTAACGTGCCACGACCACTGTTACTGTCCTCCCCAGAGCCGATCAGAGTACACTAGGGAACAGCAGAGCGCTGAAATCCACCGCACTTCGGTGTACGGCACAACAGTCACAGCTACCCTTTGCGAAGTTGCCCTAACCTAACCTAACCGAACGTATACTAACTCATCCCAAAGTGCCGAGGCCACTGTTGCTGGCCTGCACAGGGCCAAGCAGAATGTGTGAGAGGAGAGCAGATAGCAGAAGTCCATAGAACCGCAGTGTGCAGCAAAAAAAGTCGAAGCTATCCTTCCCTAACGTAACAAATAGTAGCATAACCAAACGTAACCCAACTGATCCTAACGTGCCGCGACCACTATTGCTGACGTTCGCGGAGCCAAGGAGAACATGTTAGAGCACAGTAGAGCGTAGCAGTCCACCGAAGAGCTGTGGATATCACAATGGTCAAAGCCATTCTACATTGTCCTAACCAAAGGTAGCGTAACCGAACGTAACACATCTCAGCCAAAAGCTCCGAGACAACTGCTGCTGGCCAGCCGAGAGCCCAGCAGAACATACTAGAGATTAGTAGAACGGAGGAATCCGCCGCATTGCAGTGTACAGCAAGGAAGTCAAAGACAACCAAGCCTTACCTGGACTAATATGAACTAGCCGGACGCAGCCTTGCTCAACGTTACGTGCCGGGACCGATAGTGCTGGCCTCCACAGAGCCACGAAGAACACACCGGAGCACAGCTGGGCTCTGGAATCCACCGAATTCCAGTGCGCAGCACAAAAGTCAAATCTATGGCTTCCTAACATGGCCAAACGTAACATAACCGAACGTAACATAACTCAGCCAAACGTGCCGAAAACACAATTGCTCGCCTCCCCAGAGCCTATCAGAACCAACTGGAGCACAGTAGAGTGCAGAAATACACCGCAATGCATGTGCTGAGGCAGCTATCGCTGGCTATCACGGAGCCGAGCAGAATATATCAGAGCAGAGTAGAGCGCAGGAATACATAGAAGCGCCGCGTATAGCAGCGAAGTCAAAGCTATCCTCTCCAAACCTAGCCAAACGTAACATATCCGAACATAACGTAATGCACGCTAACGTGGCGGGGCCACTATTGCTGGTCTCCCAAGGGCCAAGCAGAATAAGGGAGGGCAAGCTAGAGCGCTGAAATGAGCCGCATTGCGGTGTACAGCACAAAAGTCGAAAATATGCAAACCATACCAGAGATAATCTGAGATAACCAAACGTAGCCAAACTCAACATGACGTGCCGAGACCACTGTTGCTGGACTCCCCATGGCCAAGCAGATCATACCAGAGCATAGTAGAGAGCAGAAATGCAGCGAATAGCAGTGTGTATCAAAAGAGTCAAAGCTCTCCTCTACTAACATAGAAAATCGTGACATAACCAAACACAACCTAACACAACCTAACGTACCGCGACCACAAGTGCTTGCCTCCGCAGATCCAAGCAGAAAATATTAGAAGTGAGTGTAGTACAGAAATCCATTAAATCGCAGTGCACGTTAGAGGAGTCAAAGTCATCCGGACGTAATCCAAACGAGCATAACATACCCAAACGTGGCATAACCCAACGTAACGTGCCACGGCCACTATTACTAATCCACCAGGGCAAAGCAGCAATGGTAGAGCACAGTAGAGCGCAGAAGTCCACCGAATATCAGTGTATATCACAGAAGTCAATGATCCCCTGTCCTAACCTAGACAAACGTGACATAATCAGACGTATCCTAACCTAACCTAGCGTGCCGCGAACACTATTGCTGGAAACTCTAGAGCCAAGCAGAATATGCTAGAGCACAGTAGAGCGCAGAGAGCCTTCGAGTAGCAGCGTATGGCACACAAGTCAAATGTATGATAACCTAGCCTGACCGAAGCTAACCTAACGAAACGTGGACTAACTAAACCTAGCGGGACGAGATCACTATTTCCGGCCAACAGTGACAAGCAGGACACACTAGAGCGCGGTAGAGCGCAGAAATCCATCGAAAGTAAGTTTAGAGCGCAAAAGTCAAAGCTACCCTAACCAACCCGAACCAAATCTAGCCTAACCAATCGTAACATTGATCAACCTACCGCGTCACGACCGATATTGCTAGCCACCGCAGGGTCGAGCAGAGTATGATAGAGCAATGTAGAGCACAGACATCTACTGAATAGCAGTGTATGGGGAAAAGTCGAAGTTCCCCTCTCCTAACATAACCAAGCGTAACATAGCCAAGCGCAGCATAATCTAACCAAACGTGCCTAGACCCCAATAGCTGGCATTTACAGAGCCAAGCAGAACATAATAGTGAAGAGTCTAGAGCAGGAATCCAACGAATGGCAGTGCAAAGAGAAAAAGTCAAAGCCATCGTAACCATACACAACCCAAGCTGGCATAGCCAAACGCAACCCAACTCAACCTATCGTGACGTGACCACTATTGCTGTCCACCTCAGATGCATGCGGAGCAAATCAGAACACTGTAGCGCGCAGAAATCCACGGAAAAGCAGTCAACAGCACATAAGACAAAGCTATCCTAACCTAACATCGCCAACCGCAACGTAACCAATCGTAACCTAAACAAACCTAACGCAACCAGACCACTGTTGCTAACTTCCACATATCCAGCCAGAATAACATAGCGCAGGCTTCCGACGCGCTGCAGTGTAAAGCACAAAAGTGAAAGGCATCCCAACCGAACCTGACGTAACCTAGCCTAACCAAACGTGACGTAACACATGCTAACGTGCTGCAAACACTATTGTTGGCGTCCCCAGAGGCAAGCAGAATAATATGGAGCAGAGTGGAGCCTAGAAGTCCACAGAGTATCAGCTTTGAGCACAAAAGTCAAAGCTATACTAGCCGAACCCTGAGAAACATAACACAATTAAACGTGCCGAGACCGCTATTGCTGGCCTCCCAAGAGTCAAGCAGGGCATACTAGAGCACAGTAGGGCGCAGGAATCCACCGAATAGCAGTGTACAGCACAAAAGTTAAAGCTATCCTGACCAAACATTTCCCACTCCAACCTAACCGAACGTAACCTGCCTCATCATAACGTGCAAAGGCCGCTACTGCTGGCTTTCCCAGAGCCAAGCGGAACATGGTAGTCGTGAGTAGTACGCAGAAGTCCATATAATCGCAGTGTATATCAGAAAAGTGGAAGCTACAAGAGCTTAATCCATTCCAACAGAACATAACCAAACGTAGCCTGACTCAACCTAACGTGCCGAGACCGCTATTGTTGCACTCCCCAGAGACAAGCAGGACATACTAGAGCACAGAAGAACGCAGGCATCCACCGAATAGCAGTGTGCAGCACAATAGTTAAAGCTATCCTGAACAAGTTGAGCCTGACCGAACCTAACCGAACGTAACACGACTCAAGGTAACGAGGCGAGACCACTGTTGCTGGCATTTCTGACCGAACCTAACCGAACGTAACACGACTCAAGGTAACGAGGCGAGATCACGTTGCTGGCATTCCCAGAGCCAAGCTGAGGACACTAAAGCACTGTAGGGAGCTGAAGTTCACGTAGTAGCAGAATACAGCACTAAAGGCAAAGCTATCCTCTTCTAACCGATCCAACCGTAACATGACCAATAGTAACACAATTCAAACCACAGTGCCGTGACCGCAATTGCTGCCCTCCCCAGAGTCAAGCGGAACACGTTAGTGGAAAATAGAACCCAGAAATCCATGTAACCACAGTGTATATCTGAAAAATTCAAAGCAATCCAAGCCTGACCTAAAGCACCAGAACATCGCCAAACATAGTCTAAATCAATCTAACGTGCCGAGAGCTCAATGGCTGCTCTCCGCACAGCAAAGCAGGACATACTAGGGCACAGTAGAGCGCAGAAATCCCACCAATAGCAGTGTACAGCACATAAGATGAGGCTATGCTGGCCAAACATAGCTTATCCCAACATACCCGACGAAACCAGACTCAACGTGACGTGCAGAGACCATTGTTGCTGGCCTTCCCAGGGCTTGGCTGAAAGCATAAGAGCACTGTATGGCGCAGAGGCCCACCTAATAGCAGACTATATCAATAAAGTCATCGCTACCCCCTTCTATCCTAACCGACCGTAACATAACCAAACGTAATCTAACTGAACCTGAAGTGCCGCAAACAATTTTTCTGGCCTTCCCAGTATCCAGCGGACACACCTTTCGAGAGCAGAGGGTAGAAATCCATGTAATCGCAGAGTATATCGGAAAAGTCAAAGATACCCAAGCCTATCCCAAGCCAACAGGGCAAAGACAAATATAGCATAAATCAGCCTAACGTGCCGAATCCGCTATAATTGCACTCCCCAGAGCCAAGTAGGACATGCTATAGCGGAGTAGAGCGCAGAAGTCCACCGAATGGCAGTGTACTGCGCAAAAGTCAAAACTATCCTGACCAAACATTGCCTGACCAAGCATAACGGAACGTAACTTGACTAAACTTAACGTGCCGAGACCACTATTCCTGGCATTGCCAGAGACAAGCTGAAAATATTAGAGCACCGTAGGGCATAGAAATCCACCTAACAGAAGACTATAGCACTAAAGGCTTGGACATCCTCTCATAACCTAGAGAATCGTAACATAACCGAACGTAGCCTTGTCTACGCTGACGTGCCGCGACCACTATTACTGGCCCCCCAGAGCGAAGCAGTAGAGCGCGAAAGTACACCGTGTAGCAGTGTGCAGAATTGAAGTGTAAACTATCCCGACAAAACATAGCCTAACCCGGAATATCCGAAAGTAACCTGACCCAACGTAACGTGCCGAGATCATTACTGCTGGCCTTCGCACAGCCAAGCTGAAAAGATTAAAGCACTGTAGGGCTCAGAGGTCCACATAATAGCAGACTACAGCAATAAAGTCAATGCCATTCTCTCCTTACCTAACCAAACGTAACATAACCGAACGTAACCTAGCTGAACCTAACGTGTCGCGACCACCATTACTGGCCTCCGCAAAGTCAAGCAGCACGCATTCGTAAACAGTGGAACGCGGAAGTCCGTATAATCACAGGGTACATCAAATAAGTCAAAGCTACACAAAACTAACTTAAACCAACAGAGCATATCCAAACGTTGCATAAATCAAACTAAAGTGCCGAGACCGCTATTGTTGCTCTCCCCATATCCATGCAGGACATACTAGAGTAAAGTAGAGCCCGGAAAACCACCGAATGACATTTTACAGCACAAAATTTAAGCTACCCTTATCAAACGTAGCCCAATCCAACCTAACCGAAAGTAGCCTGACTCATCATAACGTGCCAAGACCACTCTTGCTGGCCTTCCAATAACCAGGCTGAAAACCTTAGAACTCTGTAGGGTGCAGGAATCCACCTATTAGCAGACCACACCACTAAAGTCATAGGTACCCTCTCCTAACCTAACAAAACGTAGCAAAACCAAACGAAACATAACTCAAACTAGCGAGCCGCGACCACTATTCCTGGACTCCCCAGGCTCAAGCGTACACGTTAGCGGAGCGCAGAACGCAGAAATCCAAATAATCGCAGTGTGCATCAGAAAAGTCGAAGCTACACAAGCTTAACCCATACCAACAGAACATAAGCAAACATAGCGTAATTCAACCTAACGTGCCGAGACCGCACGACAGCCATTGCTGCCCCCAGTGACAAGCGTGTGCCAGTAGAGCAATACAGTGCACAGGTATCGACCAAATAGCACTGAGTAGCTCAAAAATCATAGCTATCCTGTCCCAACCGAACTAAACAGAACGTCAGCGGACGAAACGCAACTATTCCTAACGTGCCGAGACACTGTTGCTGCCCACCTCAGAGCCAAGCAGAACACATTAGAGGACATTACAGCGTCGGTGTCCATAGAAACGCAGTGCATAGCACAAAAGGCGAAGATACCCCATCCCAACGTAGCCAAACGTAACATAACCGAACTTTGCTTATCTCAAACCAACGCGCCGAGGCCACTGTTGCTTGCATCTCCACAGCCAAGCAGAATATACTGGTGCACAGTAGATCGCAGAAAGCCGCGAAATAGAAGTGTGTACCACAAAAGACAAAGATATACTAACCAAACCTGGCGTAACCTTACGTGTCCAAACGTAGAATAAGTAAACGTAACGAGACGGGAGGTCAACTGCTGGCTTCCCCAGGGCCAAGCAGAACATATTAGAGCAGAGTAGAGCTCAAAAATCCACCGAATAGCATTATATAACACAAAAGTCAAAGCCACCGTTACCAAACGTAACCCAACCTAACCCAAACAAACGTAACGAAACTCTACATATCGAGCCACGACAGCTATTGCTGGACTCTCCAGAGTTGAGCAGCGTATGGTAGGGCGATGTAGATGGCAGAAGACCAACGAGCACCAGTCTATAGCGTAAAAGTCAAAGTTATCCTATCCCAACCCTGCCCAGCGTAACCCAACCAAGCGAATGATAACACAACCTCACGTGCCGAGAGCACCATTGCTGGCCTCCTCAGCGCCAAGCAGAGCATATTAGAGGAGAGCAGAACGAAGAGACACATAGTTTGACAGTGTACAACACGAAAGTCAAAGATATCCTCAGCTAACCCAAACAAACCTAACCTAATCAAACGTAACTTAACTCTACCTAACGAGCCGCGACCACAATTTCCGGCATTCCCAGATCAAGGCAGGGAAAATTAGATCGCTGAAGAGAGCAGAAATCAACCGAAAAGCAGTGTATAGATCAAAAGTCTTAGCTATTCTAACCAAACGTAACTTATCTCAACCTATCGTGCCGCGTCCACTATTGTTGGCAACCCCAGAGCCATGCAGATAGTATTAGAGGAGAGCAGGGCGCAGAAATGCATAATATCTCAGTGTATAGTCGGAAAGTCAGAGATATCCAGAACTAACACAAAACAGCGCAACCTAACATAACGTAGACTAACCCACCATAACGTGCCGCGAGCTCTATTGCTGAAATCCCGAGTTCGCAACCTAACATAACGTAGACTAACCCACCATAACGTGCCGCGAGCACTATTGCTGAAATCCCGAGCGTCGAGCAGAGTATAGTAGAGCAGAGTAGGGCGCAGTAATCCACCGAATATCAGTGTATTGAACAAAACTCAATGTAACCCTATCCCAACCTAACAACACGTAACTTAACCAAATGTAACATAACTCATCGTAACGTGCCGAAACAACCATTGCTGGCCTCCCGAGAGTCGGGCAGGGTATAGTGGAGCAACGTATAGCGCAGGATTCCACTGGAGTGCAGTGTGCAGCACAAAAGGCTAAACCACCATATGCTAGCATAGCCAAACGTGAAATAACCTATGGCCACATAACACAGCCTATCGTGCCGAGAGCGAAACTGCTTGCCCGCACATAGCCAAGCAGAATATACTGGAGGACAGTAGGTAGCAGGAATCCATCGGACAGCAGTGCATTGCACAAATGTCAATGACATCCTAAGCAAACTTAACCTACCCTATCCTAGCCGAACGTAACCAAACACAACCGAAAGAGCCACGACCACAGTTGCTGGCCTCCCCAGAGGCAAGCAAAGGCTACTAGAGCAACCCAGGGCGCAAATGTCGACCGAATATCGCTGTATAGCACAAAAACATAGCTATCCTAGCCAAACATAACCAAACACAGCCAAGCCAAACGTAACCTGACTAATCCTGAAGAGCCGAGACGACTATTGCTGCCACCCCAGAGACAAGCAGAACATATTAGTGGAGAGTAGATCGCACGAATCCTTAACAACGTAGTGCATAGCGGAATAGCCGTAGCTACCACATCCCATCATACCCAAACGTAACATGACCGAACGTAGCATAGATCTACCTATCGTGCCGAGACCACTATAGATTGCCTCTGCAGAGGCAAGCAGAATATACTAGAGCAAAGTAGAGCACACGTATACACCGCTTCGCAGTTTATGGCAAAAAAGTCAAAGATATCCTGACCTAACCTAACCAAACATAACATAACTAAATGTAACCAAACTCATCCTAACGTGCCTTGACCATTATTGCTGAACTCACCATCGCGCTGTCGATCACATTAGAGGTGAGATGAGCGGGGAGGTCCATTAAATGGCAGTATATAGCACAAAAGTCAAAGATATCTCAAACAAACCCAAACAAACCTAATCTAACGGAACGTACCCAAACAGAAACTAACGCGCCGCGGCCATTATTTCTTCCAACTTCAGAGCAATACGGAACATATTAGAGCAGAGTAGGGTGCAGGAATCCGTAGAATCGAAGTTCATAGCACAAAAGTCAAAGATTTCCGAAACTAACCCAAAGAAACGTTACCAAACCTAACGTAACTAAACCCAAACTAACTAGCCGCAGCCGCAACTACTGGCCTCCCGAGAGCAAGGAGGAGAATGTTTGATGAAAGTAGAGCGTAGAAATCCACCAAACAGCAGAGCAATGCGCAAAAGTAAAAGCTATCGCGACCAAACATAACCAAACCAAGCCTATCCAAGCGTAACACGACTCAACCCAACGTGCCGCGACCACCACACCTGGCGTCTCCAGAGAAAAGCGGAGTGTGATGGGGCGCAGTAGAGCGCCGAAGTCCATAGATTAGCAGTGTGTAGCAGAAAAGTCAACGTTATCCCAGCCGAACCCAACATAACCAAGCCTAGACAAACAGAAACGAACACGAACTTACGTGCCGAGAGCATTACTGCTTTCGTCCCCATAGCCAAGCAGAATATACTAGTGCACAGTGGAGCGCATAAGTCCACCGAAGAGCAGTGTTCAGCACAATCGTCAAAGCCATCTTAACCAAACATAACCTACCCTAACCAAGCCGAATGTAACCTAACTCAGCCGAACGTGCCACGACCAGCATTGCTGGCCTCCCCACGGGCAGGCAGAGTCCAGTAGAGCAATGCAGAGCGCAGAAATCTTCCGAATATCAGCGAATAGTGCAAAAGTTAAAGCTGTCACCTCCTTACGTAGCCAACATTAATGTACCCAAACGTAACGTAACATAGCCTGGGGAGCCACGACCGGCATCGCTGGCCGCGCAAGAGCTATGGAGAGCGTAGCGGAGCAATGTAGGATGCTCAATTCGGCAGCATAGCAGCCTACAGCACAACAGCCAATGCTACCCTCACCAAACCCGACCAAACCTAACATAACCAAGCGTAACATAAGACAGTATAACTTGCCGAGAGCATTATTCCTGGCGTCCACAGATACAAGCAATGTGAGATCGCGCAATGGAGAGCGCAGAAGTACATAGAAACCATTGTGTAGCACAAAAGTCGGAGCTACCGTAACCTAACATAACCAAACACAATCTAACTCAACCTAACATGCCTCGACCACTATTGCTGTCCTCCCTAGAGTCGAGCAGAGTACAGTAGAGCAATGTAGGGAGCAGAAATCCATCGAATAGCAGCGTATGGCACAAAAATCGAGTCTATCCAAATATAACCCAAGCAAACGTGACCCACAAAATCTTAGCCAAGCACAACTTGACGTGCCGGGACCACTATTGCTGGCAACCCCAGAACCGAGCAGAGAATGAGAAGGAATCCACCGAGTAGCTGTCTATAGCACAAAAGTCAATTCTATCCTGTCATATCCTAGCCAAACGTAATATAAGCAAACGTATCCTAGCATAATATAACGTGCCAGGACGAGAGTTGCTTGCCTCCCCAGAGACAAGCAGAATATGCTGGAACACAGAGAAGCGCAGTGAGCGAACAAATTACAGTGTAAAGAGCAAAAGTCAAAGAAACCCCGAACCAACCTCTCCTAAACTAACCTAACCAGACGTAGCACAACTACACATGAGGTGCCGACATTATTTTTGGCGACCACCCTAGAGCCAACCAGAGCATATTAGAGCAATGTAGAGCGCAGAAATCCTCGGAATGGCAATGTATGGCGCAGAAGTCAAAGCTATCCTATCCTTACCTAACCAAACGTAATATAAGCGGACGTAACGTAACCCAGCCTGGTGTGCCACGACCGCTATTACTGGCCTCACGGGTGCTAAGCCGAGTATAGCAGAGCAATGTAAAACGCTGAAGTAGACCGAATGGCATCCTATTGCACTAAAGTCCAGGATAACCTCTCAGATCCTAGCCACACGCAACATTACTCAACCTAACGTGCCGAGAGCATTGTTCCCGTCGCCCACAGGGAAAAGCTGAGTGTGATACCGCACAAGAGAGCGCAGAAGGCCATAGAATAACACTGTGCACCACAATAGCCAAAGCTAACCTAACCTAGCACAACGTATCCTAACCATACCGAACGTAATCTAACTCAATCTAACGTGCGTAGACCACTACTGCTGGCCTCCCAAGACGCGAGCAGAGTACAGTAGAGCAATGTAGAGCGCAGACTTCGGCCGAATAGCAGTATGTAGCACAATAGTAAAAGCTATCCTTTCCTAACCTAACCCAACGTAACATGACCAAACGGAACCTTACTCAGACCAGCGTGCCGAGACCAATTGTGCTGGCCTCCCCAGAGCCAAGCAGTAAATACTAGAGAGCAGCAGAACGCAGAAACGCACCGAATAGCTTTTCATAGCGTAGAAGTCATGGCTATCCTGTCCAAACCTTACCAAGCGTAACAAAACCAAACTTTGTCTATCTCCACCGAACGTGCCGAGAGCACTACTGCTGGCCTCCACAGAGCCAAGCAGAACTTACTAGAGAAAAGCAGAGCGCAGAAATGCATCGAAAATCACTGTGTACCACATAAGCCGAAGCTAACCAACTCCATCCCAGGCTTACATAACCTAACCGAATATAGCCCAACTCAACCTGACGTTCCAAGACCGCTATTACTGGCCTCACGAGAGCCAATCAGAGTATAGCAGGGAAATGTTGGACGCTGAAGTGGACCGAATATCAGTGTACATCTCTAAAGCCAAAGCTATCCCAACCATACCAATTCAGACCTAGAATGACCGAACGCAACATAACTCAACCTATATTGCCGCGACAAACATTCCTGTTGTCCACGGACACAAGCAGATAGTTGCAGCGCACAGTATTGCGCAGAAGTCCATAGAATCACATTTTATAGCATAAAAATCAAAGCTATCGAAACCTTACCCATGCTAACGTGTACTAGCCAAACGTAACTTAACTCAAACTAACATGTCGCGGGCACAATTTCCGGCATCCCCAGACCAGAGCAGGGCAAACCAGAGCACAGTAGAGAAAAGCAGTATGTAGCATAAAGTGATAGGATGCCCCTCCTGACCTAATCAACCGATACACTACCAAATGTAACAGAACGCAGCCAAACGTGACACCACCAGTATTGCTTGCCTCTCTAGAGCCAAACAGAATATATCAGAGGAGATTCGGGCGCAGAAACCCATAGAATCGCGGTGTACAGCAGAAAAGTAGGAGATATCCAAGCCTATCCCAAACTAACATAGCCTAATTTAACGTAGACAAACTCAACGTAACGTGCCGCGAACATTATTGATGGCCTCCCTAGGGTCTAGCATTTTAGAGTACAGCAGAGCGGAGCGCAGGAATCCATCGATCATCTGTGTGAAGCACTAAAGTCAAAGCGATCCTAACCAAACATTGCCTTACCTAACCCAACCGAACGTAACCTAACTCAACCTACCGTACCGCGACCGCTACTGCTGGCCTCCCGGGAGACGAGCAGCGTACAGCAGAGCAATGTAGAGCCCAGGAATCCACCGAATAGCAGTGCATAGCACAAAAGTCAAAGATATCCGAACCAAACATGACCTAACCAAACCAAACAAAACGTAGGGCAACTAAACCTAACGAGACGAGACACCTATTGCTGGACACCCCAGAGCCATGCAGAACATAATGGAGAAGAGAAGAGTGGAGAAACCACCGAATAGCAGTATGTAGCACAAAGACACGTTTATCCTATCCTAACGTAACCAAACCAAACATAACCATACGTACCGTTACTCTGCCAAACGTGCCGAAAACATTATTCGTGGCATCCACAGAGACAAGCAGGATGTGACAGCACACAGAAGAGCATAGAAGTACATAGGATAGCAGTGCGTAGCACGAAAGTCGAAGCTATCCTAACATAATAGTACGTAACCCAACTTAGCCAAACGTAATGTAGCACAACCTATCGCGCCGCGACACCTATTGCTGGCCTCGCTGGCAATGCAGAACATATTAGAGGAGAGTATGTCGCAGAAACTCGTAGGATCGCAGTGCGCGGCAGAAAAGTCAAAGATATCCAAACCCAACATGACCCAACCTAATCTAACCTAACCAAAAGTAGAACAACTAAACCAATCGGGCCAATACAACTATTGCTGGACTCCCCAGAGACAAGCAGAATGTGATAGAGCAGTGGAGAGCACAGAAGTCCATAAGTTGTCAGTGTTGAGCGCTTATGTCCAAGCCATCCTAACCTAACACAACCTGAACTAACTTAACCAAACGTAACGAATCACGAGTTAACGTGCCGCGGCCAGTATTTCTGGCCCCACAGAGACACGCAGAGCATAATAGAGTGGAGCGCAGAAAACTATAGAATCGTACGTTCCAGCAGAGAAGTCGAAGATATACGAACCTAATTGGAGCTAAAGTATCCTAACCAAACTAATGATATTACAAACTATCTTGCCGAGACCACAATTACCGGCTTGCCCGGTGCCAAGCAAAACATACTACAGTACAGCTGACAGTCGAAATCCGCCGAATGGCAGCGTATACAGCGAAAGTCAAATCTTTCCAAACATGACCCAAATCAACATAACGTAGCCAAACGTAACCTAACTCAACCTAACGGAACGAGACCACTATTACTGGCCTCCCCAGCGCCAAGCAGAATATACCAGAGAACAGGAGAGCGCAGAGAGCCACCAAATTGCTGTGTATGGCTCAAAAGTCAAAGATAACGTAACCTAACCTGACATAGCCTGACATAAACTAACGGAGAATAGGTAAACTTATCGAGCCGAGACCTCTGTTGTTGCCCCCACCCCAGTGCCAAGTACAGCATATTAGAGAACAGCAAAGCGCAGAAATCAACCGAATAGCAGTTTATGGCACAAAAGTCGGAGCTAACCAATCTTAACTTAACCAACGTAACATAAGCAGACGTAACGTAAACCAACATGACGTGCCAGGAAGTCTACTGCTGGCCTCCCCAGAGTCGAGCAGAGTATAGTAGAGCAATGAAGAGCGCAGAAATCAACAGAATAGCAGTGTATAGCTCAAAAGTCAAAGTTGTCCTATCCTAACGTAACCAAATGTAACTTATCTCAACCTAACGTGCCGAGAGCACCGTTGCCAGCATCTCCAGTGCCGAGCAGAGCATATCAGGGCAGAGTAGAGAGCAGTAATCCCCCGAATAGCAGTGTATAGCAGAAAAGTCAAAGCCATCCTAACCTAATGTAGCCAGACCTAACCTGACCAAAGGTAAACTAACTAAACCGTACGAGTCACGACCACTGTTGCTGGCCTCCTCCGAGACAAGCAGATAGTAGTACAGCATCGCAGAGCGATGATATCTTCCGAACATCAATGCATAGCACAAAGGTCAAAGCCGTCCTTACCAAACGTGGCCTAACCTGACATAACCAAGCGTAACGTAACCCAACCGAACCTGCCACGACCGCTATTTCTGGCCTTCCCAGAGACGTGCAGATGCCAATAGAGCAATGTAGTGCAGAGATGTCGACCGAATAGCAGTGTATGGTATAAAAGTAAAACCTGTCCTGTCCAAAGCCATCCTAACTTACCCAAACCAAGTGTAACACAGCAAAACCCAGCTAGTCGATGCCACCATTGCTAGCAACCCCAGAGCCAAGCATCACATACTACAACAAACTGGAGCGCAGAAATTCAACGTGTAGCAGTGTATAGCACAGAAGTCAAAGATACGCTCTCCTAACATAACCAAAAGTAACGTAACCACACGTAACCTAACATTTTCTACCGTGCCGCGACCAGTATTGCTTGCCTCCTCAGAGGCAAACAGAGCATAATAGAGGAGGGCAGAGAGCAGAAGTACATAGAGTCGCAGTGTATAGCGGAAAAGTCGAAGATACCCAAACCTATCCTGAGCTAACGTAACATAGCCAAACGTATCCTATCTCAAACTGTCGTGCCGAGAGCACTATTACTGGCTTCCCTAGTGGCAAGCAGAACACACTAGAACACATTACATCTTAGAAATCCTACGAATAGCAGCGTATACCACGAAAGACAAATCTATCCGAACCCAACCCACGCCATCGTAACGTAACCAAACGTAAGCTAATTCAAACTAGCGGGCCGAGACAGCTATTACTGGCTTCCCCAGAGTCGAGCAGAGTATAGTAGAACAACGTAGAGCTTAAAAATCCGCCGAACAGCAGTGTATAGAACAAAAGTCAAAGCCACCCTCACCAAACCTAACCAAAGATAATAAAACCGAACGCAACCCAACTCAACCTAACATGCCTAGACCACCATTGCTGACTTCTCTAGAGCAAAGCTGAATATTCTACAGCACAAGAGAGCGAATAAATTCGCCGCACTATAGTGCAAGACACAGAAGTCAAAGATAACCTGACCTAGCATAGCCAAGCGAAGAATATCTCAACATGTCGTGCCGAGAACACTACTGCTGGCATCCCCAGGTCCAAGCGGAGCATATAAGAGCACAGTAGAGCGCTGAAATCCACCGAATAGAAGGGTATAGCGCAAAAGTCAAAGACGTCCTGATCAAATTTATCATTACCTGACCAAACAAAACGTAACCTATCTCAGCCCAACCTTCCACGACCGCTATTGCCGGCATCTACAGAGCAAAACATAGCACATTAGAGCACAGTAGAACGCAGAAATCTACCGAACAGCAGTGTACAGCCCAAAAGTCTAAGCTATCCTCGCCTAGCTTGACCAAACGTAACATAACCGAGCGTTATCTATCTCAAACTAACGGGCGGAAACCACCATTGCTGGCCACCCCAGGGCGCGGCAATAGTACAGCCTCAGCATAACAATATAGTACAGCACACTAGAGCACAGAAATCCACCGGATGGCAGTTTATAGCGCAAAAGGCAAAGCTATCCCTTCATAACCTAACAAAACCTAACCGAACCAAGCGCAATATAACAGAGCCTAACGTGCCGTGAGCACATTGCTGCCCTCCCTGGGCCATGCAGAACATATTAGAAGAGTGCAGGGCGCGGAAATCGATAGAGTCACATTGTATGGCTGAAAGAGCAAGGCTATCCGAACCTTACACATGCCAACATAAACTAACAAAACTTAACCGAACAAAACTTAACGTACCGAGACCACTAATGCTGTCCTCTCCAAAGCCAAACAGAGTACACCAGAGCGCAGTAGAGAGCAGATATCCACCGAACAGTCGTGTACGGCACATAATTCAAAGCTATCCTCGTCTAACATAGCTAAACGTGCCATAACCAAGAGCAACCCAACACAGACTAACGTGCCGAGACCAATACCGCAGGCGCACGCAGAGCCAAACTGAATACACTAGAGCACAGTGGAGCGCAGGGATCAGCCGCAATGCTGTGTGCAGTCCAAAAGTGGAAGATACCCTTGCCTAACCTGTCCTAACCTTACCCAACCGAAAGTCACTTAACGCAACCTGACGTGCCGCGACCATTGTTGCTGGCATCAGCAGAGCCACGCAGAACACGTTAGTGGAGGGTAGAACACAAAAATCCATAGAATCGCCGTGTACATCAGAAGATTTACAGTTATCCTCTCCAAACCTAATTTATCGTAACATAACCAAACGTAGCAAAACTCAACCTAACGCGCAGCGACCACTACTACTGGCCTACCCAGATTCAAAAAGAACACACCGGTCAAGGTTCGAAACCAGAAGTCCATAAAATCGCAGTGTATATCAGAAAAGTCCAAGCTACCTAAACCTAACCCAAAGGAACAGAACATACCCAAACATAGCCTAACCTAACCTTATCTGGCCTAACCTAACCAAACCTAACCTACAGAATCGCAGTGTTCATCAGGAGAGTCGAAGCTACGCAAACCTATCTCAAACTAACTGAACATAGCCAAAAATAGCCTAACACAGCCTAACGTGCTCAGACCACTATTTCTTGCCACCCCAGTGCCAGGCAGGACTCACTAGAGCGCAGTGGAGGGCAGAGATTCACCGAATAGCAGTGTACAGCACAAAGGTCAAAACCAGCCTAACCAAACATAGCAGTACCTTATAGATCCAAATGTAACCTATCTCAACCAATCGTGCCACGACCACCATTCCTGGCCTCCCCAGAGAAAAGCGGGTGAGATTATAGCAACGCAGAGCGCAAATATCGACCGAATTGCCGTGTATAGCACAAAAGTCGAAGCCAACCATACTAAAGTAACGTAACCCAGCAAAACGTGCCACGTACGCCGTTGCTGGCCACCCCAAAGACAAACAGATGCTATTTGAGCTACACAGTGTACAGGTATCTACCGAATAGCAGTGTATAGCGCAAAAGTCAAAGGCACGCTCTCCTAATCTAACCAAACGTAACATAAAAAAACATAGCATAACTAAACATAACGCAGCGAGACAACTACTGCTGGACTCCCCAGAGACACGCAGGGTATGTTAGAGTAATGAAGAGCGCAGGAATCCACCGATAAACCTTGTAGAGCATAAAAGTCAAAGCCGCCCTAACCAAACTCATGCTAACCTAACATAACCAAACTTAATATAACACAACCCATCGTGCCGAGACCACTATTGCTGCCCTCCCGAGAGATAAGTAGATCAGACGCGAGCACAGTAGAGCGCAGACACCCACCGAATTGCAGTGCATTGCACAAAAATAGGAGGTACCCCAACCAAATCTATCCTAACCTAACCTAGCCAAACGTAGACTACCTCAACATAAAGTGCCGAGAACATTATTGCTGGCCTTCTCACTGCAAAGCTGAACATACCAGAGCCCTGTAGATCGCTGAAACCCACCGAATATCACTGTACAGCGCAAAAGCTGAAGCTATCACCTCCTAACATCGAAAACCTTGAAATAACCAAACGTAACATAACGCAACCTTACATGCCGCCACCACGATTGCTGGCATCTCCGGAACTAAGCCGAAAATATCAGGGGATAGTATGACGCAGACATCCATAGAACCGCATTGCATAACGGAAAAGTCTAAGCTATACATGCCTAACCCAAACCAACGGAACCTAACCAAACATAATCCAACTAAACATATCGTGACGCGACCGCTATTGCTGGACTCCCCGCGGCCAAGCAGAATATAGTAGAGCACAGTAGAGCGTAGGAATCCACCGAATATCAGTGCGTACTCCGAAAGTCATATCTATCCTATCCTAACCCAAACAAACGTAACGCAGCGAAATGTTGCCTCACAAAACCTATTGGCCCCAGACCACGATTACAGGGTTCCTCAGATTCGAACAGAGAATAGTAGAGCAATGTAGAGCGTAGAAATCGAACGAAAGGAAGTGAAAAGTCCAAAAGTCCAAGCTATCGTCTCCTAACATATCCAAACGTAATATAACTAAGCGCAACCTAACTTAACTGACGTGCCGAAGCCACTATTGCTGGCCCTCCCATAGCCAGGTCGCATATATGAGTGGAGAGCCATGCGCCAAAAACCCATATATCCGCAGGGCCATGCAGAATATAGTAGAGCACAGAAGAGTGCAGAGATCCGCCGAGTAGCATTATATAACACAAAAGACAAAGCTGTCATATCCTAACATAACCAAACGTTAAAAAACCAAACGTAACATAACGCTGCGCAACGTGCCCCCACCATAATTGCTGACCTCCCCAGAGCCAAGCAGAACATATAAGAGGAGAGTAGTGCGCAGAAATCCATATAATCACTGTGTACAGCAGAAAGGTCAAAGGTATCCATTCGAGCCCAAACATACGTGACCTTATCTAACGTAGCAATGCTCAGCGTAACGTGGCGCGACCACTATTGCTGGCCTCTCCGGGGTCTCGCTGACTAGAGTCACGCACAGTGAAGGGCAGGCATCCACCGAATAACTGTGTATAACATAAAATTCGAAGCTACCCTAACCAAACTTAGCCTAACCTAACCTTACCAGACGTAACCTAACTCAAACTATGGAGTCACCACTGCCATTGCCGACATCCCCAGAAATGGCTAGAGTATAGTAGAGCACAAGATGCCGCGGAAATCCACCGAAAAACAGTGTATACGACGAAAGCCATAACTATTGAAACATAGCCAAGCTTACACGACGTAGCCGAACGTAACCTAACAAATCCTAGCGGGACGAGACCTCAGCTACAGTCCTCCGCGGAGTCGAGCAATGTATAGTAGATCAACCTGGAGCGTAGAAATCCACCTAATAGCCGTGTATAGCAGAAAAGTCAAAGATACCCTATCCGACGACATCCAAACGTAGTATAACCAAACGCATACGAACTTAAGCTAAGGTGCCGAAACCACTATTCCTGGCCTACCCGGAGCCAAGCAGAATACACTAGATCTTGGTGGAACGCAGAAAGCCCCCGAATAGCAGAGTATAGAGCAAAAGTCATAAGCCTGACATAACCTCTATGCATCTAACCCAGCCGAACGTAGAATAACTAAACGGAACGAGCCGAAACCTCTACTGCTGGCCTCGCAGAGCCAAGCAGAACATATTACAGCACAGTAAGACGCAGATGTTAACCAACAACAGTCTGCACCACGAAAATCAGAGCAATCCGCAACTAACCCAAACTAACCTATCCTAACCAAACGCAACCTAACACCAGCTAACATGCCGAGACCGATACTGCTGGCCTCCCCAGAGCCAAGTAGAATATACTACAGCACAGTAGAGCACAGTGTCCCACAGAAGAGCGTTCTGTAGCATAAAGGTCAAAGCTATCCTATCTTAACCTTACCAAGCGTAACCCAACAGAACGTTATGTATCTCAAACTATCGTGCCGAGACCACCATTGCAGGCATCCCCAGAGTCAATCAGAACACACTAGAGAACAGTGTAGTACAGAAATGCACCGAACAACTGTTTGAACCACGAAAGTCGAAGCTACCCAGACCAAACCCTAACTAACATACCCTAACCGAACGTAGTCTAGCACAACCAGACGCACAGAGAGAACCATTACTGGCCTCCACAGAGTCGAGCAGAGTATAGTAGAGCACAGTAAATCGTACAAATACAACAAAAAGCAATGTATACCACAAAGGTCAAAGATACCCTGACCACGCCAACCCTATCCTAACCTAACCAAACATAGAATAATTAAACCTAACGTACCGCGGCCGGCATTTTGGCCTCTGCAGCGCCGAGCAGAGCATATTAGAAGGGAGCAGTGATCAGAAATCCATAGAATCGCAGTGCATAGCACAGCAGTCGAAGCTACCTTATCCCAATATAGCCAAACGTGACGTAGCCAAACGTAACATGACTCTCCCTAACGTGCCGAGACCTCTGTTGCTGCCGTCCACAGGGCCAAGCAGAACACACTTGAGGAGAGTAAAAGGCAGAAGCCCGTTGAATCGCAGTGTATAGCACAATAATCGATGATACCCTATCCCAACATTGCCAAACGTAACATAACAGAAGGCAGTTTAGCTCAACCTAACGAGCCGTGATCACAATTGCTTGCCTCCTCTGGGCCAAGCAGAATATACAAGAGCAGACAAGAGCGCAGTAGTACACCGCATTACAGTAAGAGCGAAATTTAAAGCGCACGAATCCATGAAATAGCGACGTATAGCGTAAAAGTCAAATCTACCCTATCCTATCATAACCGAACGCAACATAACCAAACGCGTTCTGTCTCAAACCTACGTGCCGAGACCACCACTGCTGGCCTCCACAGCGCCAATCAGAGCATATCCAAGCACAGTAGAGCGCCGAAATCCACCGAATAGCAGTGTATAGCACAAAAGTCAAAGACGTCCTGACCAAATTTATCATTACCTAACCTAACAAATCGTAACCTGTCTCAACTAAACCTGCCACGACCGCTTCTGCTGGCCTCCACCGATTCAAGCAGATGCGACTAGAACAGTGCAGCGCACAGATATGAACCGAACAGCAGTGTACAGCACAAATGTCAATGCTCCGCTACCATAACCTAAGCAAACGTAAGTAAACACTCGCAAACTAACTTAACCTAACGTGCGAAGAGCACAATTACTGCCGTCCACATGGTCTAGCAGAGTGCAGTAGAGCGCTGCAGATCGAAGAAATCCTCCGAATAGCAATGTATAGCACAAAACTCAGAACTATCCTACTATACTAACCTGTCCAATCGTAGCACACGTAGACGTAACGTTACCCACCCTGACGTGACACGAAGACCAATACTGGACTCAATAGAGATAAGCAGAGAATAGCAGAGCAAGGTAGAATGCTGGAATTGTCCGAATAGCAGTGTATAGCAAAAAAGTATGAATTACCCTAACTTAACGTGGCCGGCCCTAGCCTAATTAAACGTAACCAATCCGAACCTAACGTACCTAGACCGCAATTGCTGGCCTCCCCATAGCCAAGCAGGGCTCATTAGAGGCGAGTAGAGCGCAGGGGTACATAGAATCGCAGGGTATATCAGAAACGTAGAAGCAACCCAAGCCTAGCCCAAGCCAACGGAACCTAAACAAACATAGCCTAACTCAACCTAACCTGCCGAGACCGCTGTTCCTGCCCTCCCCAGATCCAAGCAGGACATACTATAGCACAGTGCAGCGCAGAAATCCACCTTACAGAAGTGTACAGCACAAAAGTTAAAGCTATTTTACCCAAACTCAGTCTAACCCAGCCTAACCGAAAGTAACTTGTCTTAACATAATGCGCCGAGACCACCATTACTGGTCTTTCAAGTGACAAGCTGATAGTACTAGAGCACTGCCCGGAGCAGTGATCCAATTAATATCAGACTGTAGCTCCAAAGTCGAAGCTGCCCTCTCCTAACATAGCCAATCGTAACATAGACAAGCGTAGCCTAACACAACCTCGCGTGACGCGACCACAATTTCTGGCCTCCCCAGAGAGACGCAGAACACGCTAGGGAAGGGTAGAACACAGAAATTCATAAAATCGCAAAGTATATCAGAAAAGTCAATGCTGCCCATACCTAACCCAAACCAACAGAACTTAGCCAGGCATAGCATAACTCAAACTAACGTGCCGAGACCGCTATAGCTGCCGTCCGCAGATCCAAGCTGAAGATATTATAGCACTGTAGGGCGCAGAAATCCACCTTATATCAGACTATGCACTAAAGGAAATGCTACCCCCTTGTAACCTAACCGATCATGACATAACCACAAGTAACATAACTCGACCTGTCTTGCCGCGACCATTATTTCCGGTCTCCCCAGAGACAAGCAGAACTTATGAGTGGAGAGTAAAACGCAGAAATCCATAGATTCGCAGTGTATACCTGAAAAGTCAAAGCTAGCCGAACCCAACTCAAACCAACAAAACATATCCAAACATAGCCTAACTCAACCTATCCTGCCGAGGCAGCCGTTGCTGCCGACCCCAGAGCCAAGGAGGACACACTAGAGCGCAGCGGAGCGCAGTAACGCAACAAATGTCAGTGTACGGCACGAAAGTGGAAGCTGACCTAACCAAACTTAGCCAAAACCAACATAACGGAATGTAACCTGAATCAACATAACGTGCCGAGACAACTATTGCTGGCCTTGCCAGTGCCAAGCTGAAAATATAAGAGCACCGTTGTTCGCAAGAATCCACCTAGTGACAGACTTTACTAAAGAAACCTAACGAGCCGAGATCACTAACGCCCCCCCCCCCAAGAGAAAAGCAAAACATATTAGAGCACTATAGAGCGCAGAAATCCACCGAAAGGCTGCGCATAGCGCAGAAGTCAATGGCAAACCAACCAAACATAACCTAACCTACATTAAACGAACTTGACCAAACACTGCCGATCGTGCCACGGCCACTATTCCTGAAATCAACAGAGGCAAGCAGAACACATTAGGCGAGAGTAGAGCGCAGAAATAAATAGAAGCGCAGTGTACAGCAGAAAAGTAAAAGCTATCCAAACGTCACCCTGACATGACCTAAGCGAACGTGCAATAACTCAACATAACATTCCTCGACCACTATTGCTGGATACTTCAGGGCCAACCAGAATATAGTAGACTCCACAAGAGCGCAGAATTCCACCTTATAACGGTATACACCACGAAGTCGCAGATATCCAAACCTAAACCAGACTAACATAACCTAACCAAACCTCGCCTAAGTCAACCTATCGTGCCGAGACCACTACATCTGGCCCCCCGAGAGGGGCAGAGTATAGTAGAGCAATGTAGAGCGTAGAATCCCACCGAATAGCGGTGTAGCGCAAAATTTAAAACCATCCTACCCTAGCCTAGCGTCACTTAACCTAACCAAACGTAATCTAACTTACACTAACGTACCGAGATCACAATTGCTGTCCGCCACGGAGCAAAGCGGAATATAATGGAGCACAGTAGAGCGCAGAAAGCAACCGAATAGCAACGTATAGCGCTAGACTCAAAGGCATCCGACCTAACCTGAGCGAACCTACCCTAACCGAACATAACATAACAACCTATCGTGCCACGACCACAATTGCTGGCATCCCCATAGTCGAGCAGGGTATAGAAGGTCAATGTAGAGCGCAGTAGTCCATCGAATAGCAGCGTGTGGCACTAAAGTCAAGGGTATCCCCTCCTAAGGTAACCAAACGTAACATAACTCAAACTAACGCGTTGAGACCACTATTGCTGGCCCCCGCAGAGCCAGGCAGAGCATACTGGCGCTTGTAGAGTGTCAGAAATCCAACGTATATCATTGTGTAGCCCAAAAGTCAAAGCCATTCTGTCCTAACCTAACGAAACACAACGTAGCCAAACGTAACCTTACTCAACCCAACATGCCACGACCACTGTTGCTGGCATCCAAGGAGTCGAAGACACAATAGTAGAGAAATATAGATCGCAGTAATCCACAGCATTGCAGTGTACAGCAAAAAAGTTAAAGATATACGAACACAACCTGATCTAACCTAGCTTTACCAAACGTAGCGTAGCTCAACATAACCTGCCGAGGCCACTATCGCTGGTACCCCAGAGACAAGCACAATGAACTGGTGCATAGTAGAGCACAGGAAGCCTCCGTGTAGCAACGTATAGCACAAGAATCAGAGATACCCTAACCTAACTTGACAGAACCTACCCTAATCTAACATAACCTAACAGAACATGTCGTGCTACGACCACCATTGCTGACATCCCCAGATTCGAGCAGTGTATAGTGGATCAATGTAGAGCGCAGTAATCATCCGAATAGCAGCATATAGCGCTATAGTCAAAGCTATCCTCTTTTAACATAACCAAACCTAACGTATCTCAGCCTTACGTGCCGATACCATTATTGCTAGCCTCCGCAGGTCCGAGCAGAATATACTAGAGCACAGTGGGGCGCAGAAATCCACCGCATTCCAGTCTACATCACAAAAGTCAATGCTACCCTGGCCAAACCTAACCTAACCTAGCCTAACCGAACGTAGCATAACTCAACGTAACGTGCCGCGACCACTATTGCTGGCGTCCCCAGGGACAAGCAGAATATGATAAGGCAGAAAAGGGAGCAGAAATCCAAAGAAGCGCACTGCATTGCAGAAGATTCGAAGCTACCCTAACCTGAAAAAAGCTAACCTAACCTAACCAAACGTTATCTAGCTCATGCTATCGTGCCGAGACCACTATTGCTGCTCACCCCAGAGCCAAGCAGAACTTATTAGAGGAGAGTGGGGTGCAGAAATACATGGAATCGCAGTGCAGAGCGCAATAGTCAAACCTACCCTATCCTGATCAAACCAAACGCAACATAACCGAACATAGCCGGAAAAGGCCAAAAGTGCCGAGACAGCTATTGCTTGCGTCCCAAGAGCCGAGCTGGACATAGTAGAGCTAAGTGTAGCGCAGGACCCGACCGCATTGCAGTGTATAGCACAAAAGTAAGGGTTAGACTATCCTAACCCACTCTATCCTAACATTACCAAACGTACCATGGCTCAAAATAACCTACCGAGACTGCTATTGCTGGCCTCCCCGGGGAAAAGCAGAGCATACTAAAGCTACCTATAGCGCAGAAATCCACCGAAAAGCAGTGTATAACACGAAAGTGAAAGGTACCCTAACGAAACCTAGCCACACTTAACCTAACCAAACGTAGCCTAACCCAACGTAACGTGCCGAGACCACTGTTGCTGGCCTCCACAGGGCCAGCCAGGGTGTAGTAGAGTGCAGCAGAGCGCAGAGGTCCATCTTATAACAGTTTATACCACGAAGTCAATGCTAACCATACTTAAGCCTAATAAACGTAACCTATCCAAACTTAGCTAAAACTAAGCTACCATGCAGAGAGCACTATAACTGGCCTCCACAGAGCCAAGCAGAAAATATTAGAACGCAGCAGCGCGCAGAAGTCCGTGGATAGCAGTGTATAGCGCACAAGTCAAGACTATCCATTCCTAACCTCTCAAGACGTAACACAACCAAGCGCAGCCTTAAAACAACCTAACGTGCCGAGACCGCTATTGCTGGCCTACCCAGAGCCAGACATAATATGCTAGAGGACGGCAGAGCTCAGAAATCCTCCGCACAGCAGTGTATGTAACAAGAGTCAATGATATCCTAATCTAAGCTAACCTACCCTAACCTGTCCAAACGTTGCGTACCTCAATATAACGTGTCGAGACTATTATTGCTGGCCTCTACAGAGCCAATCGGAGCATATTAGAGCACATTAGAGCGCAGGAAGCCACCCCATTGCAGTGAACAGCGCAGAAGTCGAAGATATCCTATCATGACTTGACCCAGACTGACCTAACGAAACGTAGCATAGCACATCAGATCGTGCCGCCACCACTGCGGCAGGCGCCCCGAAGCAAGCACAATATAGTAGAGCACCGTAGGCCACAGGAGTCTACGACACAATAGTGTATAGTATGAAAGTGAAAGCTATCCTCATTAAACTTAACCTAAACTAATCAAACCAAACGTAACCTAACTCAATCTAACGTGCCGCTGACACCACTGCTAGCTCCCCAGAATCGAGCGAAGCATAGTAGAGCAATTTAAAGCTCGGAAATGCTCCGAATATCAGTGTACAGCACAAAAGTCGAAGAAACCCTACCCAAATCTTCCTAACCTAACCCAGAAATACGTCGCATAGCTATGCCTAACGCGCGGAGACCACTACTACTGGCCACCACTGATCCAATCGGAGCATATTAGAACACATTCGAGCGCAGTAATTATCCGAAAAGCAGTGTATTGGTCAAAAGTCAAAGTAGCCAATCCTAACAAAGTCAAGCTTAACACACCCAAACGAAACATATCTGAACATGACGTGACGAGACCGCTATAGCTCGACCACACAGAGCCAAACAGACCATACTAGAGAACACTAGTGTGCGGAAATCCGCCTAACGACAGTATGTAGCACGAATGACAAAGCTAGCCTTACCGGAATTAGCCTGACATAGGCTAACCAACCGTTACATCACGCAACATAATGTGCCGAGCCCAATATTGCTGCCATTCCCAGGAATAAGCAGAAAACTTTAGAAGGTAGTAGTTCGCCGATATGCGCGGATAGCAGTGTATAGCACAAAAGTCTAGAGTGCCCTGTCCTAGTCTATCCACACGTAACATAACCGAACGTAGCGTAGCTTAATCTAACGTGCCGAGACCACTACCACTGGCTGCCACAAGGGCAATCAGTCCATACTAGAGCACACTAGAGCGTAGAAATCCGCCGCATTGCAGTGTATAGCAAAAAAAGTCATACATATCCTTACCCAAATTGACCTAACCTAACCTATACAGACGTAGTATAACCCAACGAAGCGTGACGAAAACCACATTGCTGGCCTCTGCAGGGACAACCAAAGCATATTAGGGCACACTAGAGAGCAGAAATCCACCGAATAGCAGTGAAAAGCACAGAAGTCAACGTTGCCTATCTTAACCTAGCCAAACGTATCATATTCAAGCGTACCATAGATCAACCTAACATGACGAGACAGTCATTGCTGGCTTCCACAGAGAAAAGCAGAATGTACTAGAGCGCAGTTGTGCGCAGAAATACACCGCAATGCAGCGAAAGGCTTAAGGATCGAAGGTATCCTGATCCAACGCGACCAAACCTATCCTAACCAAACGTTGCATAACTAAACATAACGTACCTAGACGGCTATTTCTGGCCTCCCCAGAGCCAAGCAGAACTTACTAGAGCACAGCAGGGCGCAGAAATCCACGTCATTGCAGTGTATAGCACAAAAGTCAAACATATCCTGAGCTAGCTTTGCCTAACCTAACCTATCGAAACGTAGT
>NW_016923721.1:0-1328 GCF_001483705.2 Eufriesea mexicana | reverse complement strand
AACTAACATGCTAAGACCACAATTGCTGGCCTCCCCAGAGCCAAGAGGAGAAAATTAGAACGCAGTAGACCGCAGAAGTCGGATGATACCAGTGTATAGCACAGATGTCTAAACTACACTGTGCTAACTTCATCAGGCGTAACACAACCGAACGTGGCTTAGCTGAACCCAACGTGCCGTGACCACTGCAGCTGACACCCACAGAGACTACCAGTATATGCTACGGCAGAGCAGAGCGCAGAAATCCAGCGCATTGCAATGTATCGCACAATATCCGTAGATATCCTAACCTAACCATCCTAACCTAACCTAACGAAATGTAACCTTACTCAAACTTACGTGCCGAGGCCACAAATACTGGCCACACCAGAGCCGAGCAGGACATATTAAAGCGCAGTACAGCTGAGAAAAACACCGAGTAGCGGTGAATGGCGCAAAAGACTAAGCTACTGTATCCTAACGTAACCAAAATTGTCATAAGCAAACATAGCCCAACTAAACTTAAAGCGCAACGGACCACAATTGCTGGCCTACCTAGAGAAGCAGAGTGTGTCAGAGCACAATACAGCGCAAAAATCCAACGCATTGCAGTGAACAGTGCAAAAGTCGTTGATATCCTGGCACAACTAGGCCTCACCTAACCATACCAGACGTAGCATAACTCAACATGACGTGCCGCAACCGCCGCCCCTGGATTCCCCAAAGCCAAGCAGAGTGCAGCAGAGCACTGTAGAACACAGAAACCCAACGAATAGCAGTGTCAAGCATAAAAGTCAAATTAGCCCCTCCTAACCTAGCCAATCGTAGGGTACCCGAACGTAACCTAACTGAACCTAACATGAGGAGAGAGCTGTAGTTGACTTCCACAGGTACAAGCAGACTGCGCTAGAGCACAGCAGTTTGCAAAAATCCGACGCATTGCTGTTAACAGCACAAAAGTAGAAGATAACCTGGCGTAACCTGACTTAAACTGACCTAACCAAACGTAGCGTTACCCAACGGAACGTGCCGCGACCACTGCTGCCGCCCTCCGCAGAGGCAAGCAAAATTCAGTAAAGCACAGTAGATCGTAGGAACCCGCCGGAAGATAGTGTATTGCACGAAAGTGGAAGCCATCCTGTCCAAACATAGCATAACATAAACTAATCAAGCGTAGACTAACTCAACATAACGTGCCGCCGCTGTTGCTGGCTTCCCCAGGGCCAAGAAGAATATATAGAGCCGAGCAGAGTGCAGAAATCCTCCGAATAGCAGTGTACAGCACGGAAGTCACAGAAAACCTGCCCATGCTTGGCATAACCTAACCCAACCAAACGTAACATACCACA
>NW_016923720.1:332-536 GCF_001483705.2 Eufriesea mexicana | reverse complement strand
CCACCATACTTATGCCAGGAAGCTAGCTCACCACGATATTAGTCGAAAATGTCAATAGAATTGTATTTTCCATTCAGATTTTATAGCATTGAAATGGCAACAGCTCGCCAATAGAATCTTTTCTCCTTATCTATGCAAGAAAGTTAACTCACCACGATATTAGACGAAAATGTCAATAAAATTGCATTTTCGAGCAAGATACTA
>NW_016923720.1:0-205 GCF_001483705.2 Eufriesea mexicana | reverse complement strand
TTGCAATGGCAATACCACGCCAATAGAATCTTTCCGTCTTATTTACGCAAGAAAGATAGCTAACCACGATATTAGTCGAAAATGTCAATAAAATTGAATCGGCCACGCACATTCCATATCATTGCAATGGTTATAGCACGCAAAAAGGATCTTTCCTCCATACTTATGCAAGGAAGCTATCTCACCACGATATTAGCCGAAAATG
>NW_016923719.1:806-1007 GCF_001483705.2 Eufriesea mexicana | reverse complement strand
TAGGCGATGTATTCACCAAGCTATAGCAGATTATAGATTTGCATAGACCTATTCCCTGGCGAGAAGATGGCTGTACCTGCAATTGGATTGGTGGCGATATGCGATCTATTCACGAAGCTATAACAGGTTATAGATTTTGAATAGACCTATTCTCTGGCGAGTAGATGGCTGTACTTGCCATTGGATTGAAGGCGTTGGGCG
>NW_016923719.1:0-720 GCF_001483705.2 Eufriesea mexicana | reverse complement strand
ATCTATTCACCATGCTATAACAGGCTATAAATTTTTAATAGACCTATTCTCTGGCAAGTAGATGGCTGTACTTGCCATTGGATTGAAGTCGTTAGGCGATCTATTCTCCAAGCTATAACTGGTTTTAGGTTTTGAATAGAAATATTCTCTGGCAAGTAGTTGGCTGCACTTGCCATTGGATTGAAGGCGTTAGGCGATCTATTCACCTAGCTATTACAGATTTTAGATTTTGAATAGACCTACTCTCTGGCAAGTCAATGGCTCTATCTGCCATTGTATTGAAGGCGTTAGGCGATGTATTCACCAAGCTATAACAGATTATAGATCTTGCATAGGCCTATTCTCTGGCAAGTAGATGTCTGTACTTGCCATTGGATCGAAGGCGTTATGCGATCTATTCTCCATGCTATAACGTGTTATAGATTTTGAATAGACCTATTCTCTGGCAAGTAGATGGCTGTAATTGCCATTGGATTGAAGGCGTCAGGCAATCTATCCACCAAGCTATAACAGATTTTAGATTCTGAAGAGACCTATTCTCTGGCAAGTAGATGACTATACCTGCCATTGGATTGAAGGCGTTGGGCGATGTATTCACCAAGCTATTGCAGATTATAGATCTTGCATAGACCTATTCTCTGGCAAGTAGATGACTGCACCTGCCATTGGATTGAAGGCGATAGGCGATCTATTCACCAAGCTATAAGAGGTTATAGATTT
>NW_016923718.1:0-515 GCF_001483705.2 Eufriesea mexicana | reverse complement strand
GTTACTGCCGGCCTCCACAGCGCTAAGCAGAATATAGCAGAGAACAGCAGGGCGCAGAAATCCACCGGATAACTGTGGATTGCACGGAGGTCAAAGCAATCATTCCAAAGCTAACGTAGCCAAACGTAACCTAACTCAACCTAACGTGTCGATACCACTGTTGCTGGCCTGCACATATCCAAGCAGAGAACGTTAGAGCACAGTAGAGCACAGAAATCCACCGAATAGCATCGTATAGCTCAAAAGTCAAAGCTACATTACACTATCCTAACCAAACGTAACGTAACAAATCGTAACATAACTCAACCTAATGTGGCGGGAGATCTACCGCCCCCGTCCCCAGGACTAAGCGGAAAATATTAGAGGAGAGTAGGGCGCAGAAGACCATAGAATAGCAGTGTACAGCACAGAAGTCAAAGCTACCCTGTCCTAAGCTAACCAAAAGTAACGTAACCGAACGTAACCTAACTGAACCCAATGTGCACAGACCACTGTTGCTGGCATCACCAGAGCCA
>NW_016923717.1:0-680 GCF_001483705.2 Eufriesea mexicana | reverse complement strand
GTAAGCTCACCACGATATCAGCCGAAAATGTCAATAAAATTGAATATTCCAGCCAGATTCTATGGCACTGCAATCGCTATTGCACGCCAAGAGAATCTTTCCGCCTTATTTATCGAAGAAAGTTAGCTCACCACGATAATATTCGAAAATATCAATAAAATTGAATTTTCCGGAGAGATTCTATAGCATTGCAATGGCCATAGCTCGCCAATTGAATGTTTCGTCCATATTCACAAAACAAAGTTAGCTCACCACGATATTAGTCGCAAATATCAATAAAATTGAATTTTCAAGCCAAATTCTACAGCACTGCAATGGCTATAGCGTGCCATTAAAATCGTTCCTCCTTATTTAGGCAAGGATGTCAGCTCAACACGATATTAGTCGAAAATGTCAATGATAGCGAATTTTCCATCAAGATACTATAGAATTGCAATGGCTATAGCTAGCCAATAGAATCTTTCCTCATTATTTATGCAAGAAAGATAGATCGCCACGAGATTAGACGAAAATATCAATAAAATTGTATTTTCCAGACAGATTCTATATCATTGCAATGGTTATATCTCGCCAACAGTATCTTTTGTCCATATTCATGCAAGAAAGTTATCTCACCGCGATATTAGCAGAAAATGTTAATAACATTTAATTTTCCATCCAGTTTCTATAGCATTGCAGCG